>NC_056726.1:193528800-193763800 GCF_019279795.1 Protopterus annectens
AAATTTGACTTCTACAGTATGAAATCCCCTTAGCAGTAGGCAGTATGGACCAGATCCATACTGCACAGCACTGACACTCATGTTTTTGCAGGGAGGAAGCCCCCTGCACCCCACACCCCCTGCCACTTATATATTCCAAACCCAAGATCACACTATAGTGTGGATAAGGGTAACTCTCCGAGTCCACACTATTCCACTATCTCAATGTATGCAGACTGCTGGGATACCTTTAGCTGACAGTGTAAAGGTAGACTGTATATTAACAGTTGGTCTTCCAGAGTCGACATTGCAATGTTCTCCTAAAGGTATCTCTGCATTCTAACAATTGCACTTCTCAGTTCCACATATGCCACAATCAACATATTGATAGTAAACCTAATTTAAGTACATGGAGGTTTTTATTTATTTATTTATTTGTGGCAGAATTAACTTGCAACAAATTAAACTTTATTATCCCATGACCACTGCTTATCAACAGTGGTAGAACTTGGCATGACGTAACAGTAATTTTTTTTAGGAATGTAAACAATGTCTACTATGTTTCATTCCCTGGTAGGCTTTTTTGCAATCTGAAGTAACTGTTGTTTCTGAACATACGTTGTGATTAATTTCCTTACTAATGTTGATAATCAATGTTATTTCAGTCTTTTTTTGGTAAATTTAAGTCCCAAGCCACTATTATTCTTCCCTCCTGTGTTTCACACAAGAAATGTATGAATTCGTGTAGGTCATCAGCATTTACCTTTGGTGGTCTGTACACTCCAACTATTGTTATATGTTCCATGGTTTCTTTATTTTTCACTGTTACATGACCTGTAGTATTGGTGTTATCTTTGAACATGTAATAATCACAGGTTTTGTAAGAAAGCAATAATGCCCTCCAGGGTGTGTGTTAATGTGTAATTAATGCCTCACCCCAGGACAGGCATTAATTACACATTAACACACACCCTGGAGGGCATTATTATGCTTAGAAAATGAACTACTAGTGGCTATATTTAAAAGAACAGGACTTGAATGACTTTTTTTTAATTTCATTTAATTAATTTTTATAATAGTTCTGACATAAACTAGTCCCACATTTAATTATTTATTTATAGAGCTGTATTGTTGCAATGTATTTATTTTCCATTAATAACATTTTATTGGAACATTTTAAAAGATGAAAACTATAATATTTTAATGAGAACAGTTAAATGTATATATTTAGTAATAATTTATGAAAACTATAATATTTTAATAAGAACAATCAAATTTATATGTTTAGTAATGTAATGTTCATTAATTTGCTCTCTTTAACATAAAATGTTATAGGTGCATTGAATATGCATGATGTTGGTTTAAAATAAGTTATTTCTGCTTCAGATTTTCTGCTTTTTCTTGATTGTTGGTTGTTTTGATGATTGCTTTTTGTTCCTGAAGTTTTGTTTCTTCTGTTGATAACAGTATGTGGCTCCATTGTTTTCTGTTTTCATTTGTTGGTGTCCAGTAGTTTATAAGGCTTGTTTCTGACTTGTGTTCAGTTATTGATGTTTTTTTCACTTGGGCATAGTCCTGCTTCTGTGAGGATTTTTACAGCAGTCACTGTTATGCTGTGGTTGGTATATCTTCTGGTAAGATTTGCTAAGTTGCTTATCCGTGGCATCATGTTTCCTAGGTAATTTTTTCCCATAGGTTCTCTGCTGTACCAGCATGTACGAAGATCAAGATGATGCTCTGGTATTTTCTTTGGATGTAAGAATAATGCTGGTTGGTTTTCTGGTAATTTTGTGATGTATTTCTGATATGATGCAATTGGGCATAATGGGTTGCCTTTTTGTTCATAGATTTGACCTCTGTATCATTGTTTATTACTTTCAGTTGGAGTTTTGTGGTTTTTAGTTTCTTCATTCATTGTTAGTGTCAAGTATTTTGTTCCTGTGGAATCTGATAGTATTGTGAAGCATTCTGATTTCAGCTGTCTTTGTCCTTCTCTTTCTCTTCTTGCCATGCAGAGCTATAAATCGAACCAGACCTTTGAGACAAGACCTTGAGGTGCGTTTGGCAACAGTGCTTTGCAGTCTCTTACTTTTTTATTTCTTTTTTTGAAATTGCAGGATGATGACTTGCATTATCTTGGTTTTCTTTTCATAGTTTTTTTTTTTATCATGGAGTGTAGTATATCGTTTGCTGTTTTGAATAATGGTTCTGTTAAAATGTTTATTTTTTTTTTGTTATTGGCATCATTTAATGCTCTCTTTAATTTAGCTCTTAATGATATATAGCTCTGCACTGAATATTGTTTGCTGTTGGTTGTCCTTACTTCAGCATAGAATAATTTTATGAGGCCAGCAATTTTTTGTATGCTGTTGATTTTTAAGTTTATTTCTATGTTTTTGTGTTGAGCCCATTCGTATAATGTAAATACTGTGTTCCTGTGAGTATTTTCTGCTTTACTATAGTGTTCTATTTGTTTCAGTTCTTCATTTTATACTGTCTGGAATCTGTTGGATTTAGTCTTTGAAGAAGTTGATGAAGTGGATTGTTGATTGTCTTAATTTTTGTGTTCCTGAGTTGTCAGTATTTGAGGTTGTGGCTTTATTGTTTCCTCTGTTTCATTGTTTGGTGCTGCTTCTGATGTTTTGTGGATGTTTTCTGTCATTTTCTTGGATTTTTTTTGTTTGATTCTAAGATAGTGTGATGTTTATATTTTCTGTAGTTGATTCTTCTTGTGTTTCTTTATTATCTCCATTGTCTGTAGTATAGGTTCTTCCTTCTTGACTTTTTCTGTGTAGGCTGTATATGTTCTTTTATTTCCTTTTCTTATTAATATCTTCTAGGAGATTATTTAAGTCAGTTGAGTCAAATAGCTTAAATGATATACCAAATGAGTTTGACATTTTTTTTTATTTTCCTGGTTTCATTTATTTTTTCTGTCAGGCTTTTCTCCTGTTACAGCTATTGTGCAATGCACTGGTCTGATTTGTGTTGCTAGGTTATGAGGTCATGTGACCACCTATTGTTTTGGCTGTCTAACATTATATTATATATATATATGTGTGTGTGTGTGTGTGTGTGTGTGTGTGTGTGTGTGTGTGTGTGTGTGTGTGTGTGTGTGTGTGTGTGCATGTGTGTGCATGTGTGTGTGCGTGTGTGTGTGTGTGTGTGTGTGTGTGTGTGTGTGTGTGTGTGTGTGTGTGTGTGTGTGTGTCTGTGCATAGAGAGTAATAGGGATTTTTTTTGTGAGGTATTAAAGTAGTTTCAAATGTATTTGTTGTTGTAAGTTTTGGCCACTAGGTGTTGTCACTGTCTATATTTCTTTACATTGCTTGAATTTGTTTTGATCTGTGTTAACCTGCATATTAATGAATGAGAAAGATTATTATGGATACTTACGTGGTGTTATTACTTAAAGTTATTTTTTATTGTATTATTGAGGCACAACAGTTTTGAAATGAGGATACTGTTTAAATATTTCATTTATAGAGTTTAAAAGTTGTTTGTATTAGCTTCCTTTTAATTAGAGGTAAAATGTTTTTAACTATAGCTGTTGATAGTGTATTTAATTCTTGGTGAGTTTAATAAGCCTGTAAATTATATTGGGTGTAATAAGCCTGTAAATTATATTGGGTGTAATAAGCCTGTAAATTATATTGGGCACAGCTATTTCTTTTTTTTATGAGATACTCTTTTAAAAGTGCAGTAGGTTTACTAATATGGCTCTTGTTATTATTTCTTGCTATGTTTACGTTTTTGGTATTTTGCTGGTATTTGCTTTTGAAGGTGTATATGGTTGCTTACATGTAGGAGTGCTTGTTGAAGTTTTACTTTGTATATTTTGAAGATTTTTATGTAAGCTTGTAATACAAAATGTTTAGTTATGCTCGCTAAGTAATAAAGAGCTTTTAGTGAGCAAAAAAAAAAATAATAGCAGCCGTTTCTTGTTTTCAGTGCGAGTTTCACAGCAGTTTAATATGCTGCCATGAAAGGTCACACTTGTTTTTGAGCGGGCATTACTTGTTCATTAATACCCTGCTGGAGAATGAATGCTCTACAATGTAGTTTGAATGTCACAAATTTCCATTTTCTAACTATCTTTAATCCCTGTCATAACAGCTCCACCTAATTTTTTATTAAAATGTTTGTTACATAAAAATATTTATACTCTGAAAGTACTGGCTTCCAGTCATTGTTCTTTAACCATATTTCACAAACAATAACAACATCAATGTTGTGGGGATGTAGCAAATTTTCCAATAAAAATACTTTATTATTATTGTTCCTAGTATTAAGAACTATCAGAGTTCCATCAAGAGTTGCTGTGAACTGTTACATTTTCATCCTGGCAAAAATCATGCCTCATCATTGTCAAATATTGCAAAAATATCTGGTGCAAAATTTCTCTTGAGAAGTGCACACCATCCTGTTTGAACACATGTAGGCCTAAAATTAAGCTTGGATGCTCTATATATTTCCATTTTTTAAAACGGGATATTTTTGCATGTAGGCATTTACCCAAAAAATCTTTTCATTCAAGGTGACCTGGCTCTCCTTTCTATATGTGATTTGTTAAAAATATGTCCTAACACCTATACAAACTATGCTATCTAACAGGGCTGTGAATTCCCTGCTAATAGTCAATGAATCCTTGCAGATGAGATCATTTGTACTGAGATAAATAAAAACAAATTTCCACTTCCATACATTAAGATATTAATCTAGAGCCTGTTTCACATCCTCTATGTTGCTCCTGGCAAGTATAACACAATTCACTGTTTGTTATCTTCTCTGCATATGTAAGTTTCAGGTCCTCTAATAATTGAATCTGCAATTACAAGAATATCTTTTCTGACTAGATTTGAAGAATCTTTAACTTCTACTTCAGTAAGTTTAACTACTAATTCAGTTACTTTCTAACAATTCAGTGAATTATTAGAAAAGAATGCTTTTCATCACCATTAGTCTTATTAATCCCAGTGTTTTCATTCACAAGCATACAGTTCTCATCCAGCTGGCTTTGTACATCCGCAGCTTGAGCTATGTTGTCAACATCTGTATTTCGCCTCTTTTTTCTTACAGTAATGTTCTTCAATCCTTCCATGATCAGTTTTGATTTCATCCTTTTCACCTACCCCTTGACTCTTTTTTCTACCTTTTGTTTTGGAAAAAGGATACCTTTTTCTGTACTGAAGGTTTTTGATAGGAACAATGTTATTCCCTATAATCTGTGTGTTACATAAAATGCCATTTTCAGTATGTGTTTTTGTTTCTATTTCTTCTTTGTTATTTGTTGTGAACTTCTTCCTTTCTTTCTTTTTTATTTTCTTCTATATACTCTGAATCCTCAGATTGCTTAAATATTTATATCTACAATTCCAAAGTTGTCAGTGGTATTATCTTGTTCAACAGGGGTTGAGTGGTCTTTCCAGCCAATAGACACTTCTTTTCCTAAATGTGTTCTGCTTGCTGTTTGCTTAGCATTATTTATCTCACTAATCCAGTCATTAATATATGTAACAACAGTTCTCTTAGCTGTGATAAAATGCAGAAGTGCAATTGTCATCAGTAAGCCTAGATTTACTGCTAATAGTGGTAAACAAATCATCCAACTTTTCACACGAGGAACACAGATCACCAGTGTTATCAGGCATTACATTTAAATTTACATAGTTTTTAGTACACTATATAATATATTTGTATTTTAGCACATCATTAGTGGCATATTCTTTTAAAGAATCCATATTCAGCTGCAAATGAATAAAGAATTCTAAAAGAAAAGAATAATCAAAATAAGTTACCATAGAATTCACAGAGAATTTAAATCAACTTCTATGAAAATAATCAGTCAAACCATATACAACTAAATATTAAATCAAGTAAGCTAAGGTTGTTGCTCTAACAAAACAATATGTGGAATCCACAATGCTGTTTATTAAATACCAGTTAAAACACTTAAAAATATGAGTTAGCTCTTTCATCTGTTATAGTATAGACTTCATCAGACAACTTTAACCTCCTTCTAGGCTGTATTTATACATCTCTTGAATCACATGACTATGACACACCTCCTTGTTGCAAAGTATACATTTAAAGAACCCAGCAACATTATAACAAACTTGCATACTCAAATTAACCTAATTAGTATTTTGAAACATCACAAATTGACAGAATATTAAATCACTCACAACTAAAATGAATAGACTAAAGCAGCAACTTAAGATGAAAGTCAAGATTTAACTATCTTTCATATGCCTTAACTTTTAAAAAGTTCTGGAATGAAATAACATCATTTTAGCCTGGGAGGCCATGGCATTCAAATATACCTGCTACCATAATTCACACTTTTTTAATATGATATGCCAAGGTCCTACCCTTGGGCTCTATTCAACCTTTTCAAAAAATGTAAACAAAAAATTGTGATTAGAAAATGCACTACTGTGTTTGTAAAGAGCATTTATTGTTTTATTTTACCTAATTTTGTAGATATGTTTGTCTATATGGTCTTTTAATTTTCAAATTTATTCTTGCATTTCATGAGCAGCCATCCTTTTCACCAAAAATGAGCAGTTGTAAAAGGTCTAATGGTGAGGGCTGCAAGAATGGTTTCTGATCAATATGATTTTTTGAAAGAATGTGACCTGTTACGAGATATGTTTGTGAATAGGAGCATTCCTTTAACCCTAATTAATACCATCAAAAATGAGGTAGTAAGAAAAAGATTGCAAGGCATATATGCCCCTTTACATAATCGTACATCAGAATTTAGTGAAGGGGTTGGTAGAACTTTGCTGCAGAATATCAATTATTATTCTGTTCTGGAGGACAGCAGTAATAACGGTGTAGATAATAATGCAGGAAATATGGTGGAACATTATGCTGGACACACATTTATCACTACTGATTCTGTTGACAGCATGGAGATTTCAAGAATGTTACACAAAATTGGCAGTTTATCCAAAATGATAAGAATCTGGTTGTTAAATTTGGAACAACATTTGTGGGGGTATATGCAATGATATGTACATTCTGCAATACATTTTATATTGGAAAAACTGAGTGAAACTTAAAAGAGCATATATGTGAACATATCTACAACATTAGGAACAATAAAACAACAAATGCTTTTTACAAGCACATAATGCATTTTCTAATCACAAATTTTTGTTTACAGTTCTTGAAAAAACTGAGCAGAGCCCAAGGGTATGGCCTTGACATATCATACTGGAACAGCATGAATTATGGTGGCAGGTATATTTGAATGCCACAACCCCACCCCAGACTTAAATTATGTTATTTTGATGCAGAGCTTGTTGAAAATTAAGGCATATGAAAGATAGTTAAATCTTATCTTTCATCTTAAGTTGTTGCTTTAGTCTATTTATTTTAGTTGTGAGTGAATTAATGTTATGTTAATTTGGGATGTTTCAAAATACATTATTAAGTTAATTTAAGTATGCACGTTTGTTATAATGTTGCTGAGTTCTTTAAATTTATACTTTGTAATAAGGAGGTGTGTCATAGTCATGCGATTTAAGAGATGTATAAATATAGCCTAGACGGAGGTTAACGTTATTTGATGAAATCTATAATGTACTGGACAAAAGCACTTAGTCATGTTTTTAAGTGTTTTAACTGATATTTTAATAAACAGAGTTGTGAATTCCATGTATGTGTTTTTTTTATCATTTTACATTATTAATTGTTAAAGTTGTTGCTCTGACAGAATAGGTTGTAGAAGCCACACAGAACATGGAATTCCTCTACATCTTGCACAGTTGCGCCTTTTTTAACAGTACAGATCTTTACAAGCCTTTTTTAACAGTACAGATCAATACTTTACAAGCCTTTTTTAACAGTACAGAGCAATACTTTACAAGCCTTTTTTAACAGTACAGATCAATACTTTACAAGCCTTTTTTAACAGTACAGATCAATACTTTACAAGCCTTTTTTAACAGTACAGATCAATACTTTACAAGCCTTTTTTAGCAGTACAGATCAATACTTTACAAGCCTTTTTTAACAGTACAGATCAATACTTTACAAGCCTTTTTTAACAGTACAGATCAATACTTTACAAGCCAAGACAGGATTGTTTAGACAAGCTTTCATAAAACAAGTACTGGAGACTGTAGCTTCTTCCAACTAGGCATGACTTTATGGAACAGGCTACTACATAAATTAAAGGGACTGGAATGTCTCACTGAGTTCAAAATGGCCTTTTATCAACACTTATGTAAGGAAACTATGTGTATGTGCTTTAGCAACAATTGTTAACCTCACAATTTGCTGGTTACCAAATAGTAAATAAACAAATGCTGGGGTTAATGGACTAACATGGGGAGATTTCATTACATGTGGTATTAAGGGAGTTACATGTTTAGTTCACATAGAATCTGTGAAGAATCTCACATTGGATGGAATAAGTCAGAGCTTGTTGAAACTGATCACAAAAAGGTGACAAAAAAACAGGGGATTGTGCATGTGTGGAAAAAAGATCTAGCTTTTGACTGATGTAGGGCTAATTGATTTAAGGGAGATAAAGAAGAGACTGGCCTTCTTTGAGACAAATTTAGTATTACTGGCTTATCATCATTTGGCACCTCTCCACCATTTGGAAAAAGCTGGGCTTAAGCAACATTAATTATGACAGTACCTGTTCTCTGTCCTGGACCCATTCCAAAGCCATTAAGTAGCACTAGTTACAGCAAAACTTGTGTCGTGTCTCATCTTGTTTCAAAAGCCCATGGAACAGCAGTTTTTGTAAACCTAAAGAACTTGCACTTGATTTGGAATAAGTAACATTTAAAACAATTGCTATGCAAAGCACTGCAATGCAATGCAATCAATAATTTTGCAACACACAATGTTCTTGGACATCTCCACTACTTGGCACACTAAATTCCCTTTTCTTTGTTTAGATTTTCAGCCAGATATGTATGTATGGCAAGCCAGCTGGGAATAGTATTAACTGTAATGGAATCTGAGAGTGTGTTTCTTCTCTCTGGCAATGTTTCAGACATGCACAGTGCTTTGCTAATAAATGTGTTATTTATTTTTATTTCTAAAGTGTTGTTATTAAAAGTTCTTCTAAACAACAAATGCTTTGCTAATAAATGTATTTATTTTTATTTCCAAAGTATTGTTATTAAAAGTTCTTCTGAACAAATTGAACAGAATATTAGCAGCAGGAGTGAACATACCAACATTATATAACAGTAACTACTCTCTCTATTGTCCCTCCAGCAATTCCCCCTTCCCATCCTTATTGTGTTTTTATACTCTGCTAATCTAACTCTCCATGTCATTTGTATTAATAATTCCAGTAAACTCCTTGATTTACTCTCTCTCTCAGTCACGCTCACTAGCCTGAGTAAATTTTAATCCATGGCATTACCATTTCTGTTACCTCTTGTCCACTAAACGTAAGGTAGTTTCTTATCATCCATTCTGCAGCAAGTAGGACTAGATGAAGGTCTGTAAAAGACTATACTTCAGCACAGGCAAAAAAATCTTCACCAGAATGTAAGTCCTGTACACATAGATAATACAGATGTTATATGAAAGGGCTGGAAGATAAGCCATTTTGTTAAAAGTCTTAGCATCTCCACAATAGACTTAAGTCTATCACCTCATAAGGCAGGCAGGGAAGTGGATTCTGTTTTTGTCCACTTATGTGGTAATAAAACATATTCACCTGCATTTATTCTAAGGCAAACTGTGTTTAAAAAATTACTAAAGTGCATGGTCTTCCTATCTTGAATCTGATGACACTTATGATCTGGTCTTACAGAGATGTTTGCTATGGGCTGCTGTAACTCCCAAAATGCTGACTGCATTAATGACTGACGTGCTCAAGGACAGCACCAACAATACTCATCCTTATCTGAACAGATGTGACTACAAGCATTTCTGGGTACTTACTTTAATGCCCTCACTTTACTGAGTCTAGTATCCTATGTACAGCATATTCTGAGTGTCAGCTTCCTAGTATGTGCTACTGAAAAACACACCATGACACCCTCCTGTGTATTAATCCGCTCCTCTATACATGGTTCTGGTGAAATTCATCCAATATCAGTTACCCAAAGGAAAAAAATGTTGAAGAGCACAGCATCAATCACTGTTGTCCACGGGAAATTAATTATCATCATCTAGCCCCTTTTTCCCATTGTATACATTGGGACAACTGCTGCCATCCATCTCGATATGATGCCACTCTCCTACCTTCTTTCACAGCCATGCTTGACTGTTACATGTCTTCTCTTACACAATCCAGCCGTCTCTTTGCTGGACACCCTTGTTTCCTATTGCCTTCTTCCTGTCTGTCCTAAATCTTCTTTACCAGATTTGTCTACTGCTTTTCTGCACATGTACCTGAACCACTCTATACAGTACACAAGCAATAATGCCCCACACAATGAGCGTTTAAAGGGAAATAGGAGACCACTAAGTATGTTCTGAAGCCTGACTCAACAGGTAGAGGTTTTCTCCAACCCTGGAAGGTCCATTATTTCTCTGTAGTATTCACACTGGAGGGCGCTATTATGCTTAGAAAGTGGGCTGCTTTTTAAACTGTTTTGTATTTGTGTTATTGTTGTATATACATTTATTTTATATTTTTGATAAAAAAAAATTTAAATTGCTGTAGGATATGTTATTGTTGCAAGAGTACATATTCTACATCTGAAATATAAATTATGCATGTATTTAATAATGTGCACACACACACACACACACACACACACACACACACACACACACACACACACACACACACACACACTCACTCACAGACACTCATGCAGAGACAGTCCCTCGTCCCTCGCAAATACAGAAATACAGATGCAGACACACACACACACACACACACACACACACACACACACACACACACACACACATAAAAACAAACATGCACACAACCACACGTGCGTGCATGCACGTTCGTACTCACATATACACACACATACACACTACTTTTAATAACTGTACATACACCATATATCTTACTGTGTTCAAATAAATAAATACATAACTAATAGTACTCATAATGTGTATGTAGGTTACTGATGTGAGAAACACACAGTGCAAAGCTTTAAAACTCTGCCTCATACACAGACATACACGCAAACACACACATACACAGACACCCACATACACACAAGTATTCTCTTTGTTAAGTACCCATAGCTTCAGTGTCCACTTTTTATCTAATGAGCCCACTTCACAAATAATGTGCAAGGTAATGGATTTTGTTTCTGCTTTCGGATGCAGCGCAAGTCCATCCCTTACTGGTGTGCTCATGCACGTTTGTATATGTGTATGAACATACACACATACACACAAACCATCCACATAGCTGCTGTTCCTTGGGTACTTGAGTTACTATATATTTACCTTCCCCACTTACAACTGTGGCTTTTTTTTAAGATCTGCAGTTAGTAAATGGAATGGGAATGGAAGATCCTTGTAACTTTTGTGGCTGCAGTTACTTGACATAGTTCAATGTCTTTTACCCTAATTTCTGCCTCCCTCTTGCTAAATGCATGTTTAGTGATGGTAAGTAAGATGGCAGCCATTTGTTTGTTTGCTCTTTGCCTATGTGTTTTTGTATATTTCCAGTTCACACCCATCATGGCAACCAGACCTTTTTTGGGTCTGGCATCTTTAACTAAGTGACTTATCAGCTTTTAATAGGCAGTATTAGAATATGCAAATAGTTATTAACAAAATGACAACAACAAATTGTTAATATAGGAGGCATTACAGTACAGAAATTAATCAATTAATTTGCCACTTATTATTCACATTTTCATATTTACGTTCATATTTTTATGAGTCTACTTGTTATTGAGGGGCATGATGTGAAATGCCATGTGTGAGACAGGAAACTCCATTGTCAGTGTCCAGTTATATCATACTTTGCTGAGACACAGCTAGCTGTTTGTTAGTAATTATAAAAATAAACACTATTTCTATATGTACTTAATACTTCAAAAAGCAAATGACTTAGAAACTGTTGCATGACATCAGGTGAAACCTTAGATGTTCTCAAAGAAAGTGTATTTGATATTTGCACATAATGTTATATAAGTTTAATTATATTCACTATGATTTATATCACTAATCATACAATTGTTATATGAAAGTTTATACACGCACACACGCACACACACACACACACACACACACACACACACACACACACACACACACACACACACACACACACACACACACACACACACACACACACACACACACACACACACACACACTAGAAAGTCACAGTCACCTCTGAGAAAGATTAAGACGGGCTTTTAGTGACTGTCAATGATGTGTGAGTGTGTGCTTGTGTTTGTGCATGTGCATATGTGTGTGTGTGCATGTGTGTATGTGTGTGTGGGCCTTTGTGTACGAGGAATAATTGTAATGGTTTGCACTGTGTGTCTTGCATTAGTAATCTATGTAAAAATGACCATATAATGATATGAAAATGAATAATATTATGGAACTATAACCAAGTGTGAATGCAAATGATAGCATACAACACAGAACTAAATCAGAAATGTGTAAAAATGAATAAAAATAGCACATGCTATGCTGAGCAGCAAATATTTACTCTCTTATTTATTGGTGAACAGACAAACTGACCGAGTGAAGAAGCTAGGAGTTATATCTATACTTTCCAAATACCATATGTTAGGGGCTATTCTCACAGCCAGTGGCAACAACAGTGCACTTTGTCTCCCTCTGTGCTACAGGTGGGTCCATCTGTAGCTAACGTACCAACACCTACATGACAAGGGCATCATTCAGCCCTACTGTGTGGTCAGAGACATTAAACACTAAAGTGTAAACACTGGAGGGGAGATTTGGATCTAACCTCAGAATATACATTGCTTATAAACATAAGGAATATTCTAAAAATGTAAGTTTATGATTTATGTGGAAATTAGATTCGCTAAAGCTTATGATAATGAAACTTAGATTTATATGATACAAAGTTTATATTTAGGATCTGCATTGTATTACCAATTAAGAGAAGTCTATTTAAATCCTTGGTTAAAATCTATGGTACGTTGTCACACTAGAACAGCTATTCCAGTGCAAAGAGAAATGAGGCATGGATTCAGTCTAAGTGCAATATTATTTGCGTTGTGCAGATATTATGTGGGGTGTTATAGCTATGAGTGAATGCACAGAAAAATTCTCTTTGCTGTTTTTCTACCTGTTTTAAACACCGCTGTGCAGTGGGAACTCGGAATTTGCCCTTTCCTCACTGTAGTGTGATCTTGGAGTCAGAATATATAATTAGCAGGGAGTGTGGAGAGGTGCAGGGGGTCCCCCTATGAAAAATAGCATTTGTTATTTTTTCTTTAAGTGTTTAATCTTTTTAGATCAGTGTTTTTTAATGTTGTTTTTAGGCATGTGCTATTTGATGTGGCACTCGTGTGACAGAAGTGTGTAGGAAAAAGATCATTTTCCATCAGCAGTTATGACATGCTCATTTTCTCTAATGACATCATCGTTTTGGACTTAGTATACGTAAAGGGAAAGGCATGGGATATGGCTTTCAAGGAAGCATAAATAAAGTAAAAAGCATGGGATCTGAGTTTCAGGGAGCCTTAGGAGAAAAACATTTTGCTAACATTGAGTTTATAATATAAACACCCAAGGCAGGTTTGGCACCAATAAAATCACAGTAGTTATTTAGATTAACTTTGATGGAAGCTTATATTTACTCTAAGAAGCAGTTTAGTATGTCATATGGCAAAAAAGTAACACACTTCCTCATATATTAGAATCACAAATTATATATTTATTTTTACTGGATTAAGTGAGAATCAGTTAAACCCCGTTAAGTGGTGTAACCTATATCAAAATGCTTCACTCAGTACTTTTTTTTAAGTTTCCATGCACTTTGATAATATTTGTAAATACCTTCAGAATCCACTGGTACAATATTAATTGCAAGAATATTATAGAACTCTTTTACATAGACAGAAAACTGTATACAAATGCTTAGGCATGGAATACATTAATTCAAACTTTAAGTCATTATGAATAAAAATAAGACAACTACATCTATTTACAGAATTTCCAAAAACTAGCAGAGCTCATGTCAATAAAACAAACTCCTAAACAAAATGTAACATTCTCACTAATTGGAAACAAACTGTTTAATATTATAAAAATGCAAAGTAAGCCCTACCTTCCTGAAAAACGTACAAACAGACTTCATTAGACTAACACACTCAGTAGCAACCCAGGTTAAATATGAAATGTATCAGTCACATGACACAATACAACAAATCATTGAACTCGATACTGCAATGATTTTACATTAAAAAACATATTCACATTTTCATTTAAATCTGGAAAATAAAAATAAAAATAAATTTAAATTGCCAAACAAGTTAGTGTCTATCAAGAACAGCTTCTAAATCTCTCCCCAAAGTAAACTTTTACTTTTTCTAACACAAAAAAGTAAACTTCTTAAAAGTTTTAACAATCCAAACTGTGTTTTATTAAAGCATTTATTTTTATGGGTCTTAAGTGTTCTGAAATACAATCTTTTAATCTTCTTCCAGTCCTTCCTTTACAGAATCCTTTGGATGTTTGGCATTGTGCATGGTAAACAATGCCCAAAGTCTCACATATGTACCTACATCTGTAGCAAGTGTTTTAGATGTAAATTTATTTTCTACGTGAGTATTGCTGAAAATAAACCAACATTGCCTGCAACCAAAATATGCATAAGTCCTATTGGGTTTAGTAATATGAGAACCACTCTTGGTTGTGACCTCTGTCAAGAATAGATTTAATGTTGGAGCTCCTTTTGTTAACAAGCATAGGTCTATCAGAAATGATCCCCTTAAAATCTTTTTGTCCTTTCAAAATATTCCAGTGTTTGGTAATAAATCCCTTGATATTTTTACTACCTTTGATATACTTTACTGGAACAAATAAGAGAGATTTCCTATTCTTTCCTTCTTAGAACTATTAGAATTGGTTCCTACAGTAGTTGCTGACTGAAAAATCTCATTAGGGTACCCTCTATCCTGAAAAAAAAAACTCTGGATTTCTGCACATTTACCTATGAAAATATCATCCTCACTGGTAAGCTGACTTTTGAGTATCCCTTTCTTGTGTGAAATGAGTGCATACTACTGAATTCTAAATATGTGTTACATCTAATTTCCTTCCTGTACAACTTGTATATAAACCTTCTTGTGCATTTTTATAAACAGTCATGTAATTTCACAAAGATCACTTTTAAGTTCAAATTTTAAATATTCTGACTGATCATATAAAATCTGTACAAAGTTAAAGAGTTCTTCCAATAATGAATCCCCTAAAATGAAAATGTCATCAATAAAATGCAGATGCACCTTACAGTTTTTAAATTCTACAAGACTGAACACTTTGTACTGCTCCCAAACTGTCAAATAATATTCGCATACTTGGGTGCCATTAAGGTACTCATCACTACACCTGTGGCTTGTTGGCACACTTTTTGTTCAATAACAAAAAAAATTATATTATCCAGAATTAATTCTAGAAGTAAACAAATTAAATCAGTATTCATTGTCAATCTGTTCTTGTTTGTCCAAAAACAGCCTGACATAATCTAACCCCTTTTCCATCAGTATTACTGCGTATAAAGAAGCTACATATAAACTGTGACTAATGAACAGTCATCAGTTTCACTGTGCAACCTGATCCTGTTAACAAAATCAAAGGAATCCTTTATTGGGTTTTCAGTGCCTTAAACTGCCAGCCTCAAAAAATGTTTGACCATAGCTGCCAAAGGGCTCAGTTTTTTGAACCCCTAGCTGCCACATTTGGTCTGAATGGTGGATATTTTAAGTCCTTATGTATTTTAGGAATACCAAAAATAATCTGTAGTCTGTTTTTTTTACTGTTAAAAACATCAAGTTGTCCTTCTTCAATAACCCTTCCTCAACTAAATCAATCAGTAGGGTGTCTAAATCTTTGTATTGGGCCATAACATCTGAAACATACCATGTGCATCCATGGATATGAAAATTGTAAGATATTATGAAAGACTAACATATCTGAACTTGCACAGTGTCTCATATAGATATTTAGGAGGAGATCTTATTCAGGTATATAGAGCATTTAGAGACAACTACTTCTGGGAATGTTTGATATTATCTAAACTAGCAGAAAATCATCGGACAAACTGTACAGAAAATTCTATAGGAATGAGAAGTGTACTTATTGGTTCTGTGAGAGAGTAGCTGATGCATGAATAGACTACCAGATAACACTAAAGCAAACGCTAGTTTAGACATTTTTAAAACAGCCTAATCATTTATTATGGGAACAACTGTTTTGGTATATTGGCAGGCTAGAAGGGCATTATTGCCAGTGCTTTAAATATTTCTATGTATGTATGCATGTATGTAAGGAGGCAGATGCCCCAGGTGCAACATGTTAGTAGATATAATTAGCACTATAGAAGATATGACAAACAGTCCCTATAAGCTGTCTATATAACCACTTAAGAAGCCATAGTCTCAGTCAGTGGAATGATTTGATTTATGAAATATGGGTGCCAATCTGTCTTTGCAACTGCTAGGATGCAAGAAGTATCAGTAACCATTTAAATAGCCATGACTTGAATTCACGGCTGCTTAAATGATTTCAAAGACTACTTACTGTGTGACTCTGTGTGTGTCTGTGTATATGTATATGTGTGTGTGTGAATGTGAGTGCATGTGGGCACATGAATGCATGAGTGTTTGTGTATGTGCATTTGTGTGTGTGTGTTTGTGTGCGCTTGTGTGTGTGCGTGCATGTGTGTGTGTTACTAACAAAGATAGTTTTGCTTATATTTTTCTCTTTTACCCTCATCAATGACATTTTTTTTCTTGTTTTCAGCTCTCAATGACTTTTTTTAGGTTGGGACATCCCCCAGGGCACAAGTAGTTCTCATAGTGACAGCCCTGAACACAAATAGTATGTATGGTGCAAAGACTGATAAGCAAATGTCATAACATATTTCAATAGAAATTTTGAAAGAAAATTTAAAAAAGTTTCAGAAATATCATATTTTGGATCTATATCACAACATCGAACTTACAAAAGTTTGATTGTTGTAATATTGAACCCTAAAGTCCAAAACCCAACAAAACCAAAAGCACAGAACAGCAATTTTTTTCCCAGGGAAAAAAATCGCTGTTCTATGACAAAAAAAAAAAAAAAACTTAACCTTAATCTAAACTAAATTGGGGGCTTTGCTCTCCCCACCCCCACATCCCCCTACTTAAATATATCAACTCTGACATCGCACCACAGTGGAGGAAACAGCAAAGCCCCAAAAACAGCCCACCGATTTTTTTTTCCCTGGGAAAAAAGTCGATGTGCTGTGGCTTCGCTATTTTCCACTTTAGGACTTTAGGGTTCAATATTACAACGTTCAAACTTGTTTTAGTTTGACATTGTAATATAGATCCTCATATTTTACACACACACACACACACACACACACACACACACACACACACACACACACACACACACACACACACACACACACACACGTGTGTGTGTGTGTGTGTGTGTGAGTGTGTGTGTGTAAAACCACCAGTGGGCCTAAAATGCCCCTAGGTTTCTTAGTTTTATGCTATTCCTTTCACAAGAAATTACTTGATATAAGAAATTCAGTAATTATCATAATTCTATCTTTACCATCTTGGTATGATTTGAGAACTACAAATAATTTTTCTTAAGAAATATATTCTGTCATTTTAAATAGTATAGAAAAACATAATTTCTACAACTGCAAAATGACATATACACATCCAAGATTATTTCATTTCCTTCCTTTGATGCTATTACCTCAAATAATGTATAGTATATAACTGAGTGTCCAAGTATCATGATATGAAAAAATTAGTACAAAAAAACCCAAAAGTGTTATTAGAAGGGTTACATTAAGATCTATGGCCACTAGGAATTTACTAATTGCAACAGTTCCAATGCATTTATTTGATTTAAAAGTATCAAGTTCTCTTCAAATTAACAAAAGTAAAGGTTATCCAACAGATAAATATATGTTGCCTGATTCCAAAAGTCTTGCTATCTCTGTAAGTGACCACTTACAGTGAAAACAAGTCTTTTAGACTCCAGACCCCACTGTAAACCTATTTATAGATAAGGTCTTACACTGAACTAAGTCGCTTATATTAAGAGCAAGTCTTTCAGAATCAGGGCAGAGCAGACTTACACTGAAAACTTCTTTGGAATTTGGCCCAGAGTTGTGTAACACTATATGAACAAAACAGAATGTTTATTTCTGTATCCATGCAAAAATGTTCCATCTTTTTAAATGGCGTAGCATAAAATTGCATTGACATTGATTATTTTCATTATAATTCAAAATGCAGATATTCTATCATGTTTGAAGCTGGTATCTCACAAAATATTGTGCATGAGTACAGACATCTTAATCAAAAAACTATTGCTGTACATTTATATGAAATTAATATTTAATGGGGAACAAACATTCGACATCTAGAGTGCTTAATAAAATCACTAACAGCCAACCATTGTTCAGAGAAACTACAATTCTTGGTTTTTTTTTTTTTTTGTACAAAGTAATCAATAATTTACTTCCTCTTTTCATGATCTGTTTTGGGGAAAAGAACCAGCATGTGAAATGTAGTGTTGTATTTAAAACAACTTGAGCACATGTGGTTCTGTTGTTCAGCAGAATAAAAGACATCCTTTGAAGCTAAGGACACAAATTAGGAGCATTTTATAGATACGTGTTTCATAAGACGTTGCTGTGAATTTGATAATGATATGTCAAACGATTTTGGAGATGCCACTCTTTCTAGAAAGATTGCAAAATAGCCAAATATCCAGGATTAGTGTACAACCATCTTTGAAGTGCTCATGTCTAAAAGTATTAAGATAATATATATATTATATTACCGAATCTTTTGGTTTTCAAAATGTAATACTCCTTATAACATTTGGATGTTTTTACTGAATGTGCAACAGTAGGCAACTGTTAGGTAACCAAAGTATTTTTAAGTATTTAATAGAAGAATTGAGTTACTGGACAATTAGTCTCTAGGAGCTTTAATTCTGTCAAGATATTAAGGCTAGCGAGATTATTACGAATAATAAATATTTTTGTTTTATCAGTCTGCCGCTGGATGGACCAGTGGGAAATCTCTCAGCTATTTAAAATACAAGTAAAGTTATTTGATGATAAAGGGGGCAAAGGAGACAAAACGATTCCTATGTTGAGATCTCTAGGTTTCATGCTGAGGCCTCTTCTTAAGTTGTTGACCAGTTTGATATTAAATGGTGAGGATATAAGGAGCTTTATTAGATGAATACCTGAGAAAGTGATCTTTTTTATTATCTTCAGTCAGACCATTTTAAAAAGACTGTAAAGAGCTGCCCATTCACCATTTGTGTGAAATTGTTAGATAGCTGGCTATATTGTTTATATGGTCATATTTGCATATAGTCCTGCTTTTAATCTGTTATGAATGTTTTTACATACCATACTCACCAGTTCATTTTGCTATTTATTTCAGAATTTCTTCTTTATGGAGTCATTGCTCATGACTGCATTGTTTTCTTGTTTTATATATTAACAGAAGAGCTGCTAAATGCAAACTGTAGTGAAATTGAAATGAAGATGTTATTGGTTTAGAATCTACAAGATATATGATGAAAAACAACAATTTAATCTTTTGTTTTGGCATCATAAATTCGACAATTAAGAAATGGCTAATGTGCATTATGGTTATTAAGATGGAAAGTTGCTAATCTGACTGTTTAGGTGACACCTTTTATTGGATTTAAATTATTCATTATGCACTGCCACCTCCAAAAGTCAGAATATTGTGCACTAAAATTACAAAACGATAAAAAACATACAAATTGTAGCTCATTCTATAGGAAAAACGACTTACATAATCATGATAATTTGGAACTGCCCATCTCATAACCAATGAATTCAACCTTGAAGATTAAGCATATAAATGATCATCAGTAATTTGAATATTGATTTGAATATTTATCTTCTGCCTGGTTATGGTGTTAAGAAACAATGGTACATAAGATGAAATGCACTCATTGTGACACAGGTAATGACTGCAGCACTGTTTTACCATCTGGAATCACTGCAGATCCATAGAATCCATCACACTACTCAAGAAGATATAAAGTCACAATGTTTTTTGAGACCACAGCAATATGCAAACTATTTTTAAGATATGCCAAAGACAAATATGCAGAATCTAGCTGCCATATTTTAAACAGATGATTTTTGTACCTTTTATTGGACCACCACAGAATTAATAAAAATGTTTTCAGCAATTTAAACAAAACTGTTCTTGTAAGCTAATAACCTGATTTGGCAGAATGCATTGTTTTAGAACCCTATGGAGTAAAAACAGAGTCAGAAAATTCATCATAAAAACTTTGGCCAAACTTATTTTCAATACTGAGCTATATAACAGAACTGAAACAACTGTAGAGGAGTTACGTGTTGATAAATTATGCAATAGCCAAGTTGTTCCAGATGGTATCAGTCTACATGAAATGTCCATTATCTTGCCAGATTTTGACATCTTCAGTACTCCTGTCACATTCTATATCTTACAGGAATGAAATTTTATATTTTCATGACTGAAGCAGCATACATTCATATGGCAATATTACCAAGCATCTACATTTGTAGTGCAATCAAACTGCATACTTATGACTATCTTGTTTGCCCTTTTTCTTTATTATTCTAGCTTTTTAGAAACAAAGATGAAGTTAAGCATTACATTTTTGGATGTATTGATAGCAGCTCTGAAACTGTATGAGCATATTAAGATTGGAGCATGGGTACAGCTACACCATTATGTGTACTTAAACCTGTGCCATCATGAAACTACATTTAAACTTTTTATGCTTTTATTCTCATACACATTTACTCAATACCTTTATTTGCTTTTTTAATTTAGAAATGACTAGTATATGTTGCTGCAAAGAAATTGTTCTTAAGGAGATTTGGAATTCTAAATAAAAAGGTTTATTTTAATAGTACACAGTTTGTAATTGATTAATTAGCAGTGCACTGAATGCTTCACTACTCTGATACCTTCTGGGGGGCATATACAAGTAGAACACTAACATATATAAATGCTGCTGTGACCTTTACACCAGGCTGAGCCTGAAAAAGGTCCATGAAGATCAATGCTCTGTCATAGCTAACAAATCTAACTAACTAAAATGTTCTGGTAAGAGGTTGCTTGAAGTGGATGCTTTACTTTGTGGATCAGAAACTCAATATAGGAAAAACAGCAAATTCTTCAAAGACATAAAGAATTCCTGTACTCAAGCAGACGCTGTAATGGATGACCTACTGACCCATCCAGCTTACAAGTCTGATATCTAAGGACAGTTTCATGCTGAAAGTACAGATCATCTGCTAAAATGGATTGGGACTGCAATACTGACCAGAAGAAGACGTATTAAATGATTGTCCGCCAGTTAAGTGGGACTGGTCTGATGACCCTTTTCAGGTATGATCTGAGCCCAATAAGGAAATACCAAGCAGAAGCACAAATCATTACAGATCACATATGCAGAGTAAAATAACATACAAAGTTTTGCAGCAGCATATAACAATAGCATATACAGAGAACACAAAGCAAATTAAACAACAGTTACATAATATAAGATTTTGCAGAGACACGTACACAAAAGGTAAATAATCCATGATATATGAAAAAAAAATCTCACACTATTTATGATGGTTTCCTGTCAAAATGCTGTAGAGTAGCCTCAGCTATATATAGTAATACCTTAAATAAAGTGCATGAAACACATTGTGGGTTATGAGATAAAGACAACATGCTACAGAAGCAGTTTAGTGACCATGACCAAGAACACAGACAGTAAGTTTATACTAAATTTCTTAATCTGTATCAAGAAATGAGCCATTCCTTCTGATTCCCTGATACCAACATGTCTGAGAAGGTACAGCTTTCTCCTCTCTCCACAATGCTAGTTACCTTTAAACAGTAGTAGTTGTTTTTTTCTCTGTGTTGTGGAAACTCAAAAATTAACATCAGTGTACTCTGAAGACATGGTGATACTTCTAAAGTGGAAATTTGGGAAGCATGGCATCCTGTTCAAGCTTGTTGGGTTTAATGAGAACTGTAAGTTCAGACATGAGATTAGTAGCCTGACATAGGCACACAACGAGTATGTTATGTCCAGATGATTAATTATCTTCTCAAAAAATATAATATTTTTACCTGTCATTTCTCAGTTATAAAATGACAATTTTGACCATTGAATGGTGCCCGGATCAACTTCTCATGTGGCACAGGATGCATACCATACTGTCTCAGCTTCTATCATTGACAGGATCAGAACTCTCTGATAAGAAGGCTATAGCTGCTACTGAAGGGGAGATCGAACAGAAGAAGGGTATGTCCTTTAACAGGAGAGGTCGTGGCCTACTGAAGCCAAAATCCAGGAAACTGTGCTATGACCCCATTAAATGCCCTACTATTATCTAACAGAAATGTCTCAATGCAGTTTTGGGTTGAATAAAATTTCTTAATTGAAAAAAATTAAAAAAAGCTATTATATGGAGGGAAGCAAAACTTTATGTTGAAAAAGAATAGACATTTTTTCTGAAGTTCTTGAAATTATATGGTTTGAGTACATGAAAACAATTTCTAAAAAAGTGTTTATAAAAAATATAAAAATATAAAGTAAGAATAATTTCTATTTGTTGTAAAGAAAGGGATATATTATGTAATGTGGAACCGAAACAACACACTCGGGTAGGGTAGTACGGGCAGGACAATCAGGTTTCAAGTTGGGTGTTATTGCTGCTATTTCTGACCTTTACCAGTAATCCATTTTAAGACTGCATATTTCTTTTACACTAATGAATATTTTTAATTCAGAAGAGCTGTCATTAATATCATTAAGTGTCTTTCAGCTAGTATGGATTGAAGCAGCACAGGACAGAATCCACTGACCAAACAGGATACATAAAGGTGGATTTCAAAATGGCTTACTCTATAACTCTACTAATTTGGGAGTGACTGAAGGTATACACTTGATTTGAAAAGGGCATATGCAGCTTTCTCCATAAATCATACAAGCTATCAGTCTTTTCCGGCAATGCAAGAAAAAACAGTATTCATCTGTGATAGGCATGTGATTTGTTAATTTATATCTAATGTAGTAATGCGGCATATGTTGTCTTTGCTTATATTTTGCTTATCTGTAGACACACACATATATCTATCTATCTATCTCTCTCTCTCTCTCTATATATATATATATATATATATATATATATATATATATATGGTTTGCTATCATTTCCACAAAGTGACTTCCATCATAGACGACAACATCGAAAGGCAGTTTTCCAAGAGGTCAGACCATGAATGGAAAGTCAGAGAAGTTTACTATAATTTCCACAAAATGACTTCCATTGTAGATGGTAACATTGAAAGGCAGATTTCCAAGAGGCTAGACCACGAATGGAAAGTCAGCGAACCACAACATTGCAGATCAAATGGTACATGTCCTCCAATAGCCACATTTCCAAAACAGTGACTGTCGAACCATCACTATTAACATGGTTCAACAAGGGGGCAGAACAATGTTTTTATTTTCAGCATTCTGGTTCAGCGATGTCAGCATTCGATGGATGACACTTTGTGGGGGAAAAAAAAAAATATATATATATATATATATATATATATATATATATAAAGCACTATGATGTTCAAACATTATGTAGTCTGTCTTTCTCTCCTTGTATACACATACACACACACACACACACACACACACACACACACACACATATATATATATATATATATATATATATATATAGATGTATACATAAAATACAAAAAATGTCCCTAATATCAAATGTAAGAATTAAAAACTTTATTAGTTGACTCCAATCAGTGATTTTGCCTTATAAGAAAAAAATGTTTCTTCAGATTGAAATTAAAAACAAAGGGAACCATTAAATAATAAAATAATCAATCACATGCTCCTATACCAACTTAAAAAAATATATGTCTGGGTATTTGTGAGGTGTAATTTTAAGAGACACTAAATGCATGCTTTTATTACATAAACAGAGATTTTTCTGCAGAACCAGGGTAAAAACAAAACAAAAATATAGCCTACATGGCTTTACAAAAAAAGTCCCCATAAAACTATCTACACTATTTATAGGTTCATAGCTTGGTACTAGGCTATCGGCTCTAGGGCCTATACAAGCCTTGCCATAACAATTCCCTGGCTATTTCTTCCCACACTATTTACTTCCCTGGACCTCTGTCTAGAAGGGTGACTGACGTGATCCCTGGGGTGAATTTCCTTTCTCCCACCCAATCATCAAGGTTCCTTTTGAAGAGGGCCAAAGAGGCGCTCTGCTTGACATGTATGGGCAGTCTATTCCAGAGTCTGGGGAGTCTCTGGGTCAGAAACCTAACCCTCCAGCATGTTTTGTTTATTGTGATGACAAGATTTAGATCCCTGGAGCGTGTGCCTCTGAGGGATTGGTATTTCTTTAAGTGTAGCATGTCCAACAGCTCTGGGTTTGACATGGCCTTGTATGTTAAGTAGAGATCGCCTCGGAGTAGTTGATATGCGACAGAGTATAGCTGAAGTTTTTTAAGACGGTAAGCATAGGGCATCTGCTTTAGGCCTGTGATTCTTTTAGTGAGGTATTTCTGCAGCCTTTCCAGTTGTTGCAGATGTCTTAAGAGGTACATACCAAATGGGGCATTGTATTCTATAATGGGTCTAATGAGGGATGAGTACAGTGGGACAATGACCTCCTTTTTTCTGTATGAAAAGCCCTTAGTGATGAGGTGTGCCACATAGAAGGATTTCCTGACTGTTATGGCGATGTGGTTATTGAAGGTGTGACCACTGTCCACCTGTGTCCCTAAGTCTCTTATCACACTTTTGGTGTTTAGTGTACTGCCACCTATGTGATAATTCACAGGTACATGTTTTTTCCCAAAGGGGATAAGTATACATTTCTTGGCACTGAGCTTGAGCCATGGCTCTGGCACCAAACATCTGTTTCTGTAAGGCCCTTTTGTAGAGTATCCACATCATTTGGGGATTCAATAATGGCTCCCAGTTTGCAGTCATCTGTGAACTTTGTTAGCCAGAGTCCCTTAGTGTTGGCCTGTACTTCAGAGAAATAGATGCCAAACAAGAGAATTCCCAGGACTGAACCCTGAGGTACTCCACTTGTCACTTGTCTGGAGCTGGATTTGGAGTCAGCTACTTTTACAGTATGGGCTCTGTCAGTAAGCCAGTTGGCAACCCATTGAGTGATGTAGGAATTAATGCCCAGCTTAATAAGTTTATCTATGATTCCAGAGTGGGGGATGGTGTCAAAGGCTTTGGCGAGGTCCAGATAGGCTGTGTGGACTGCCTTACGTTCGTCCACGGCTCTGGAGACTGATTCAAAGAAGTCAATAAGGTTCAGGAGACAAGATCAGCCCTTCACAAACCCAAACTGGGTGGGGTCCAGTGTTTTAAGGTTGCCAATGTCTTTGTTTATAAGTTCCATGATAATACATTCCATGGCCTTGCAGATCAGGCTTGTGAGACTGATGGAGTGGTAGGTTCCAGGATCCAAGGTGGATTCCCCCTTGTGGAGTGGGATAACTGTAGCTGTGCACCACTCAGTGGGCATGAAGCCTGAGGTGAGGGTAGGATTAAACATGACACTTAGGTGAGGTGCCAGTTCATTTTGTAGTTCATGTAGTATAAAGCCCTGGATGTCATCTGGTCCCATGGATGCTGTATTCTTAGCTTTGGAGAGTGGGTTTTTTACCTGTGTGGCCATTATTACCAGAATTTGGCAATCTTCCAGTATTGAGATGGGCCATTTAGGGGGTGAGAGGGGGGTGAAGTTGGCACTGAATCGATCTGCCAGGATATTGGCAATATCCTTGGGATCAGTATATTCAATGCCATTCTGTTGTAGCTCAGAGCAGATCTGAGCATTGCTATTTAGACTCTTGACATAGTTATAGAATGCCTTGTGGTTGTCTTTGTAATCTTTGGCAATTTTATTTTTGTAACTAGCTTTGGAGGATTTTATGAGGGATCTCAGCTTCTTCCTGAGGCTGGTAAGGGAGTTTTTTGCATCCTGGGATTTTCCTCTTTTCTGCAACAGTTTTTTACTTTTGTTGTAAAGTTTGTTTATGGCAGAGGACCACCAGATTGGCTTCCTTTTTTGGAAGAGAGCATCTTAGTTCTATTTGGGATGGCATAATTCATGCATGAGTGGATGTGCTTGTACAGTGTCTTAGTGTAGGACTCAGCAGTTGAAATTTCAGTTCCCGTCTGCATGGCTGTCATGAAGTTTGTAACTTCTGACTTGAGTAGCATGAAGTTGGCCTTGAAGAAGTTTTTTTATGGAGGTTTCCTTACTGGAGAGTGGGGGTGGGATGTGGATGTTAAGGGTGATTAGCTTATGGTCTGACCTGACCAACAAGGGGATGACCATAGGTGTGGAGCATTGATTTCCCATGTTGGTAATGACCAGGTCTAGGATATTGGAGCCCCGGGTGAGACTATGCATTAGTTGATCCATGGCATTGGAATTTATGAATTCCAAGAACCGTAGGGCAAAGGTGTTGGTGCATGAGTAGTTTTCCCAGTTAATGGCAGGGTAGTTGAAATCACCCAGTAATAGGGTGTTTGGTTGTATATTAATATTTTCCAGTATAGTCCAAAAGAAGATGATGGTCTCACCACGATGTATTGTAACAAATCACACTGTTCCGTTGATATAAATTGTAGGTTTTATTCCATAAAACAGGATTTTGAAAATCAAAGACTGGTTCTTATAAATCAAAATAATTAGCAAATTTAATTGACAATTAATACAAAACATCTGAATCAAAAACAATGTAGTATCTTTAAGATATTTAGAACAGTATATTATATCGCATTGAAATAAATATGTACATTTATAAAATGTATATATATATAACAAATAACATAATTAAATAAATATCATTCACATATGGAACACATATGGAACACATAATATAAGATGTATAAAAAGGAGTTGAATACTATGAAATTAAGTTATATCTGGTGATAACTATTGTTTAAAAAATATATATATATGTATATATGTAAACTTCATTTGGTGCTTTAATAAAATACATAATATTATTCATAATAAAACCACGTAATAAACAATGTAGTGATAAAATTATATGATAATAAAATTGTATGGTGGTCTACTAGGACTATTTAATGAAGTCTCAATATGTTTTAACAGCAGAATACATAAGTTTTAATAAAATCTGAGGGTTATCGTTTCCTGTTATCTAAAATGGGTTTAATGGAAACAAATTTATTTAGACCTGGGGAAAGATGAGCACCAAGTCTAAAGATCCATTTTAATTCTGCAGTGGCAAGATGGTTACTTTTATCACCTCCTCTCGTGTTTATGGAAATTATTTCTAAAGTCCTGAAGTGAAAGCTATGGTCTTTGTTGTCTATGATGTGTAAGGCTAAGGCATTATTCTCACAGCCTTTCTTAATTTCATAAAGGTGATCATAGATTCTGTTAGCCTATGCTGTGCATTTAATGCAAGTTGCAAGATATATCAGATTTTTCGTTAAACATGTAGCAAAGAACCTGGGATTAAATATAAAATTCAGGGATGGGTGAGTATATGACTGGTGAACAGAAATGTAAGAACATCTGCTACAGTTCCTGCAGGGAAATGTACCTAGCTTATTGCTGTTAAAAACAGTGGTATTGTTGTTCTGAATGTGATCAACACAAAGAATTTGTTTGAAGTTTGCACAATTCTTATATAAAAACCTAGGGTTTTCACCTACTAGGTGCCTCACCGAGTCATCCATGATAAGTTCGTTCCAATTTTTATAAATAATTTTTCCCAGGCTTTTTACATCACTCGTATATTTGATAACATACTTTAGAGTAGTGCACTTGCTATGTGTGTCAGCATATCTAATATGTGTATGTTGCTTACTGTTAGTAGTACTAACTGCAAGGTCATCCGTGATTTGGTCTCTTAGTATATTTAGTCTTATATTTTTTATCATTTTATGATCATAACCTCTATCAATAAATAAAGATTCAAGTTTGTCTGCCTCTGTGGACAAGGAATTGCTGGACTTACACAATCTGGAAATTCTTATGAATTATGAATGTTTAGAAAGGTGTAGTGAGAATCTTGGGGTATGGTGGGGGATCTGTAGCAAGCTACAATTTGGATTGCAATCTTATCTAGTGTTAGTTGCACCTGGAGAATTTCAGACGCATTGTGTTGGGCAACTAACCTGGTGGTGTGAATATCCTTGGTGAATATGGACACTCCTCCACCTTTAGTGTTTCGATCCTGGTTTGGTGGTCGAAAAGTGTGGCAAGAGTTGTAGCCTGGTATTGCAGGGGTGCTCTCTGAAGCCTTGAACCAGGTCTCAGTTACTGCACAGATATCGATGTTCTCCATTTTTAGGAGTGCCTCAAGAGAATGCATTTTGAGGTTTAGACTTCTAGCTTGAGTAGCATTACCTTCAGATTTTGCATGCTTGTACCTGTTATGGTGGTGGTTTTGTCCTTTGAACTTTGCCTAAAAAAAGGCACTATTGGGGTGGCAAGAGGCTTAGCCAGTAACCTGAATCCCAGGGGTAACAGGTGCAGACCATCTCTGGCAAAGCATCGTGTTCTATCGATCATGTCATCCCAGGTAGACAGATACTGGATCCCCTTTGTAGTGCCTTTTATTAGGTTTAAAGTCTACAAAGATACTCCAGCATTCAGGATCTGTCCCACACATCCCCTTCAACAACTGACTGTCCTAAAAGTGTTAATTACAAGGCTTGCTTGGATTTCCCTTCTACGCCACCAACCAAAATCTTCAGCTGAATTTGCCTCAGGCTAAATCCACAATTAGCCCTGATGGAGCTTTCCAACTACATGAATCTTAGTATAGAAGCCCTACTCTGACCCCCAGTAAATAGCTTCCTGATTGCTGTTGTCAGGCAGCTTATTTTTATATATGACACAAATGGCAATTAATGTTCTATTAATTGACTTATAAAAGCACTTTCCTGGCTAAATGCTGTGAGCGTTACAGACCCACACTTTCAAATACACAAGATGTCACATTATGTATAACCATGATGTAAGTAAAGTCGATATATACTGTATTCATGCATTACACATAAACATACATTATTAATGCTACAATTCACATAATATGACACATAAATTGTTTATAAGAAGTGAACAAAAGTGTTAATCCTTTTTATTTTGTGTTAATTAAAGTTCAATAAATTGTAGTTTTACCGTGCATCCGCCTGAGCCAGCTTTTGTTTGGACTTTGTTTGCACCTGGTCTTTGTGTTTTGTTTGAATAAAAATCTTCTGTTAGACACTACTGATAGAAAAGTATCCTTCTCAAACTTCATGACTTATAGAATGATTTTTCTTTCTCATATAAAATATACACTGCTGAAGTTATATACTCCTTTGTAATGGTGACTGCTACTATGCTGTTTTTTTTTATTCTTTCTTAGCAGTACAGAATGTATGTGTTTTGCTTGCTGTGAGTTTTAATGTCTCTTGTGAAATCTCATACTGGCAGTTTGCTTGATTCTGAATGTTAGTATTACCTTGTTAAGTTTTATAGCCCTGCTGCAAGTAGATGAACTTTAAATGTCAAGAATGGATTATATGTGCAAATAATGTTAGCATGCAATGTGGTGAAAAATAAATTTATTTAACTAGAAATAAAGGGACAAAGTAATAAGTATAAATGTGCTTACCATTTTATGAGGAATGGTACAGTGTATAGATAATAATATAAACAGTCACTGTAGGTGGGTGCAGTTTTATTGTTGTACCATGTGCTTATCTGACAGTGAATAATTAGTGTTTTTGCCTCTGTGTATCATTTAGAGCCAAGGTGGCATAGTCAAGCTTACTTAAAACAATTTTCTATTCTGTAATCTTTGGCATCACTTGGTTTCATTCCCATGCATTCCACCACAAATCCTCTGAATGACTTGATAATATTAAGTGGCAGGTCTTAAATGTCTGGACCTTTTATTTACATCTGTCATTTCCTTTCAGTAAATTCATATTATTTTCATTTTCATGTCTTAGTGATGTTGACAGTATGACAATAAAGCCAACCAAGTAAGCTAACCAGCTGATTTCATGGACAGAGTTAATTTAAGAGATCGTCTGCTTTGCTGTGTCTGTACAGTCATCCGTCAGCTTTGAAAAACAAGTATAAAAATATATGCTTAAAGTTTATCAAAATGCTTGATGAATGCACGTTTGACATCATATCCATGTTAAAACATAGATTAAATAAAAGAAAAGGATACATTTCCTTCTGAAGGCACAGCTTATTATGCATTTTTTCAGGATGATATGAAAAAGAAGCAGTGTACCATTTTTGTTCATCACCTTTAATTTTCTCAGTAGGGACAACTGAGGATGCTGTATGACATAAAGACTTACCAAAATATCCCATGACAGTAAACAATACAAAAGGAATGCAACCAATACATGGTAAGATAAGGAAAGAAGCCACTGCCACCTTTAGCTTAAGGATCAATAATCACTGGAAAGTTAACACTAAAATAAGTGATTTGCTGGTGTCAGGTAAACATTTAAACCTCGACTGTCTCTGTGGCACAGAAGTATAGAACTCTGTTTGTGAACCATGATACCTAGACACTGGAAGTCCCTGCTGGGTAGGGATTGGACTGAGTGACTGAATACAGTTCTAATTCCTTTTGGGAGGATTGATTGCTACCATTTGCATACTCAGGAGCAGAGCCTGGAGGATGAGTTTCAATTTGATACCACTGTAACAGCACTAGAAGGAATAGGGTGACACTCACCACTTCCACATGTGGAACACTTTGGTATACATAGACACACACACACACACACACACACACACACACACACACACACACACACACACACACACACATATACACACACACACACACACACACACACACACACACACAGACACACGCACATGCACACACACACACACACACACACACACACACACACACACACACACACACACACACACACACACACACACACACATGCATGCATAAACATGCACACAGACACACACACAAGCAGACACACACATAAATATACAAACAATATCTTTGCACGCACCATCTCCTGACAGTCCTTTGTCTTGCAAGCTGTCATTTTCTTGCATAATTCAAAATATCCTCTCTCAAGCCCCTATATGATTTAGTTAATTATTTGTTAACTAAGTAAGACCACTAGGCACAAATATGTCTATTCAGAGGGGACCTGGGAGCACTTTTTGGTTAATTAACTCGCAAGAGGTCAAACAGTTTGCAAGTAAAATTGAAATAATCAGATAATTGATCAAGAGATGATGCTTGTTAACAGATTGTGGCCTTAGCCTTTTCAGCTAAACTAACCTGTATAACAACCCCTTTTCTGGGTCCGAGATAGTCAACTATAGAAGGTAATGAAGGTCAGTGGCAAGGGTTGGGAAGTCACTCCAAAATTAATCATTCATAGGGCATCCCTTATAGTGGTGTGATCTACATGGAAGCTCAAAAGAGGTCAAGGAAACCCTTAAAGATTAAATATGAATTTTGATGGTCAAGGGAGTGTCTTTGTACTATCATGAAACAGGAAGATCAATCATATATAGCAGTGTTATGATCCTTTGTAAACCAAAATGGTGCTAAATAACCTAACAACATAGTTAACAAGCCTGCAATGTTTATATAATTCATGACTGGGTGAACTATTCCTACACTAATGTACTCACTCAACGATTCCTTGACTTTGTCAGTTCTAATGCACTAGACCAGCTTGTCTCATCCCCCACATGGGGAGATAACATTCTGGACTTGGTTCTTACCAACATGGGTGACTTGCTGCATCACTCCCATAGTATGTTTTTCCCTGGTGAGATCAGATCATTGGACTATCTTGTTCAAAGTTTCTTTCCCAGCCAACCCCCTCAGCCATAATCAAGCTAAAAAACTTCTCAAAAGTGGACTACAACCTCCTAAGGGAGGGTATCTGTGGCTTAACACTGCTGCCCTCCCCTCAGAGGATGCAGACAACTATGCTGAACAGTACGCCAATGCAGTATGCAAGCACTGTACACCTGCATGGACTCAGCCATATCCAACAGAACTAAAACCTGTTCCTCAAGGAAACACAAACCTGTTTGGTGGGCATCCTCTATCAACAGGCTTTACAACAAAAGGAAGAAACTGTTGTCCAAGGATAAAAAAGAAGAAATTCCAAATTGGAAAAACTCCCTCCTTAGCCTCACAGGCAAATCGGATCACTAGTGAAAACTTCCAAAGCCAATTATGACTCAAAACAAGCCTCCAAAACAAAGGGAAACCACAAAGCCTTCTTCAGATACGTCAGGACCCTCCATGGCAAAGCCCAGGTTTGTTCCAAATTAGTACTTAACAGTATCACTTACACTGATGATGTTGACTTAGCCAACCTGCTAGCAGATTGGTTCAGCACAAACATTATCCCCCGTCCCGCCAAAGGTACTTTCGACATCCATGATACCTGTCCTGCACCTCACATCCCTGTAGATCAAGTGTTAAAGGTCCTATCCAAGGCAAAGAACACAGCTTCCATGGGACCTGATAGTATCTCAGGCTGTATTCTGCACTATCTCCAGTAAGAAATGGCTTCGTCATTGAGCACCCTATTCAACCAAAGCCTAAGTACAGGCTTCATTCCAGCAGAGTTGAGAACTGCCATTGTCATCCCCTTGCACAAAGGTGGTGCCACTTCTGACCCTGGGAACTATCGCCTCATTAGCTTGGCCAGTCTGATCTGTAAAGCCATGGAACATATTATGGATCTTGTAAACAAGGACATAGGCAATCTTCAACCACTTGATCCCACCCAGTTCAGATTCGTCAAGGGCAGATCTTACCTGTTGAACCTGGCTGGCTTTTTTGAGACTGTCACCAAGGCCCTGGATGAGGAAACATCAGTACATACAGCTTACCTTGACTTGGCCAAGTCTTTTACACAATCCCCCACTCAAGCATTATCAAAGAGCTAACACAACTTGGCGTGAATCTCATCAGGTGGGTGGCCAACTGGCTCACTGACAGAACCCTCAAGGTCAAAATAGGCACCCCCACCTCCGATAGCAGACCTGTCACTAGAGGAGTTCCCCAGGGATCTGTCCTTGGACCCCTACTGTTTGGCATTTACTTCTCAGAGGTCCAGGCAAAGACAAAATGTTTGTGGCTGACCAAGTTTGTGGACGACTATAAGTTGGGTGCTGTCACTGACTCCCCAAATGATGTTAACATACTGCAAGAGGACCTCACAACAACTAAAGACTAGTGCCAAAGTTATGGCCTCAAGCTAAATGCAAAAAACTGTATCATCATACCATTCAGCAGAAACATGGTCCTTACTGATTATCACATCAACGGCAACCCCCTTAACACACAACCTATGGTGAGAGATCTGGGTACTCAGGTTGATATCATTCTCACATTTGACCATCATTTAGCAGCAGTGGTCAGAAAAATCTTTTACTTGGTTCATCTTATAAGTAAAGGGATTGCATCCAGAAAAAAGGAGGTTATTACCTCTCTATACTCCTCCCTCATTAGACCAATAATTGAGTATAACACCCCATTTGGTATGTACCTCTCCAAATATCTACACCAACTAGAAAGGCTACAAATATACCTCACAAAAAGAATCCATGGCCTCCAACACCTGTCCTTGTAGACAGGCTGAAATCACTATCATTCTACTTGGTATCATACAGACTGCTCAGAGGTGACCTGTGTCTCGCCTACAAGGCAATCTTGGACCCCGCCCTACTAGAGATGCTCCATATCTGTAAGTCTAACCCCTCGCACATTACCTGCTTGAAATAGATGTGGCAACTCCGATTAGATTCTTGTCAATACCCAGGGATCAATGAAATCCATTCCCTAGCTTGTGTCCTTAAATTAAAAAGTTTACTTAGATAAGTGGGACTTCATTTATTTACATTGATTTTTATTGTTACTTATGTGTACCTTGTGAATATGTAACAAAGTGAAACTATTAATGTGAGTACATCATATAAAATGAGTTGCTATATATAGACATACATATATATTTTAATATATACTTTTACCTTTTGACATGCTGTTACTTTTATGTATTTAATCAGTATCAGGTATTTATATATATGTAAGTATTTTTATTTAGAGTAGTAGAGATTTACAAATTACATTTGTGACTATTATGACTGGAAACTTTGGCATGCATAGTATGGGTTAACTGCACAAAGTAATTAAACCAGCACATCACATGACTGTTGAGGTGGTTACAAAAAGAGAATTTTAAATACTTGAATTTGTATCTGAAGAAGTCTGGTAATCTTAGCAGATGAAAAGTGCTTTATACGTGATAGTGTTTGTTCATAGTTTGGCTTAGATTTCATTAAATCATTTGTTTTAAGCAGGGGTTACTGTGAACCATTTTTTGTTTGGATTTTGAGTTTTGTTTTTACTAAGTGTTCAGTTTGTGTTTGTTACATGGTGGCAGGAAGCCCGAATGCTTCTTCACCCCTATCAAATGCAGATAGTAGGGGGAACCTCACACTACTTATCGAAGTAATGAATCAGCGGTTGGAAGACCTTACAACCCGTGTGGAGCAGTTGACCCAAATGAGCAGCCAAGAAGGAAGAAGGTCAGTTGACCAGCAGATAAGGACTAACTTCAATGTCATTTCAAGACCATTGACCGAACCTAATGGAGGTATTAATCAAACAGGACAAAATGAGGCAACTATAAGTAGTTTGGAAACAAGGAGTCAGAGACCGCTAAGAGTGAACCAACAACCTAGCACCACTCCGGGGCTTATTGGGGTCCAAGACATTAGAAATTGGCTAAGTGAACAACCAAGCCTTATTTCATCAAAAGATAACACACACTTGGATTATCCGGCTGGGAGTGGTGAGAATATTGCCTGCAAACTAAAGAAATTAGATGCAAAATCACTAAAACTGAAGAAATTGCAATTAGAGGTCAACTATTTTGACCAATGCATTAAAGAGAACATAGTCCCAAAGGGTTTATGGTCATGGCAGTATCCAACTGGTCTTGAACCAGGATCCTTATTCCATCAAGAGCTCATTCAATTCTTTAATGAACAAGGGCTCAAACATTTGAAGCTTATGTCTAAACGTTATAACAGCTTCATAAACCAACTAGTGAGTGAAGTAGTGGACTTAGACAATGAGATTAAAACGGACACTGACTTTATCCATTACCACTTTGACTACAATAGAATATTTACAAGTATTACACAACAAATCAAAAAATGTAAAGAAACTAAAATCAAGAAACTAAAAAGAGATTTGAAAGATTATGAAGAAGGCGTGGCGTTCCCTCAGGCACCCCGTCACAAACATGGAATTTGATAGGCAAGACAAGACCTCACCCACACTATACAGAAGTAAGGGAGGAGGAGGAGAGGCTAGGTATGAGTCAACAAATAACTAGTGGCGGTATTTCCAACAAAACGAACGTTAACAGCAACCTGACATCAGATGGGAATGAAAGGGATGTACAAGTGAACACAGGTCAGGGTAATGGACAACACCAGAAACACCAACAGCAGCAACAAAAAAACTTCCCACATCGGAAAGAGAAGTTTTACAAAATGAACAACCAGTTCCAACAGTGGACTTACAATACCAGAGGCTCAAAGAACCGAAAGAGGTAGAGTAGGGTGGTGGAGAGACTCTTCCACCCATGGTAAATGTTTGTAAAATTGTCACAAATGAAAGGGGTGACTTTAAAATTTTTAATTTTACTGACTTTCTGATGGAGAAAGATCTGACAGAACTTTTCTCAAAAGGCTTAACTTTTGTACTCTCAAATGGCGTAGATCTAGCTAGATTATTGCTAGATTTCAAATTATACATTTGCAAACTTAATTTATCAGTTTTGTTGGGAAACCACATGCAAAGCATATCGGAGTTAAAGATAGCAAGCACATTTAATCCACCTACCCACCCTACATTGTCTTGGTTCGAACGCCTATGCAAGTTGGATTTTAGAAGTAGTTTGGGCAGGGGACAACAAATTATTGAGAGGCCTAACTTGAATGAAAATGAGAAGCAGGCATTAATGCTTTATAGGAATTTACCAGTACGAATAATGAAACCAGACAATGGGGGTAGGTTGGTGGTAATGAATATTATACATTACAACGTGAAAATGAAAAACTTATTACAAAGGGACACTTATAACAAGACTAGTTTGAATGAACTAAACATAGCATATAATCGGATTAAAATGTTCCTGAATGATATGTTCATTGACTCTGTAATTGATTTAAACACTTACAATTACTTAACAATGCTATCCCCAAAAATCCCTGTACTGTTTGGTGTCCCAAAAATACATAAGAATATGATAAACCCACCAATGAGAGGACTAGTGGATGCCAGACAGTCTATTACTTACCCTTGTGCTAAGGTAGTAGACTCGATTCTTAAGAAATATGTGAATCTAGAGCCACAAATCTGCAAACACTCATGGACATTCTTGGCTAATATTAATACTTTGGAGTTTGAAAGTGAGTTTAATTTTCTCACAATAGATGTATGTGATCTATACACTTCAATACCCCACAAATTAGGGATCGAATGGGTAGTAGACATGATGAGAATTAAATGGGCACCTGAAACAGAACAGAGAATGATTGAGGAACTTTTGGGTATTATCTTAAAGAACAACTTCATTTTATTTGATAAGGAGATATACCTACAAAAATCCGGTATGGCCATGGGCTCACCATGTGGGGCAAGCTTTGCTAACGTAGTCATGGCCCACTGGGAACATGAATTCATTTTTGGGAATGAATTCATGATAGGGGTCACATATTTTTACACAAGGTTCCTTGACAATATTTTTCTCATCATCAGAGGTAATGGCACAGTAGTAAATGAGATAGTTAATCGTTTTAACAACACTACTAATTTTTTTAAATGTACTAGTAATTACCAGGACTCTGAAATCAACTATTTAGACATTGAATTGAAAAAAGATATCCGTAACCAGAGATATAGTGCCAGAATATACCGACAAAATACCTACTCTAACTCATTCTTGCACTTTACCAGTTTCACCCTCACCACCAGAAGAAATCTATTGTGAAGGGACAATTGGTAAGGGTGGTAAGAATGGTTACTAATGAAGGGGACTTTAAGGAAGAATGTGAAACCCTGAAACAAATGTTTGAACACAGAGGGTACCCAGCTGGATTTCTATGTGAAATAGTGGTAGAAGTCCAAACAAAATGGGAGATAGGGTATATCAACCCATTTTGAATAGAGGAAGGAATATAAATCTTACACAAACAGCACAGGAGGTACCTGTTACTTGTAGTCCAAGGATAGAGAGTCTTGGTAGAATTAATTCTTACAATAATGAACCTCGATTCACTCTTAGCTTTATTACTACCTTTAATCCGTTCTTTAAAGAAATGCAAATAATACTATCTAAGAATTAGTGTCTATTAGCCACTGACAGAGATATAGCAAACAAAGTAGGAGATAGACCAGTGACCATCTATAAAAGGGGCAGGAATTTGAAAAACTGGATTGAGACCCAAGTAGTGACTACAAATAGGAACCCAGGTATGTTTCGCTGTGAGTCATGTAGTTACTGCAAATACATCGACATAGGACAAAAATTTGTAGTGAGGAATAGGAGTTACTCAACTACTCAGAAGTACAACTGTAACTCCAAGTCCATAGTTTACCTTGCACAGTGCCAGGGGTGTACAGTTTTCTATGTCGGTAAAACTGACCGTAAACTTAGGGAGCATATTTACTAACATGTGAATGCTATAGGTAAACAAAAAACAGAAAATGCATTAGCCAAGCATTGTAGTGAATACCCCCTTCATTTCTTTAAATTTAGAGTTATTGATCAGGTTTCATTGTATGATAACTGTAGAGGGGATCCATTAAACTTGTTGTTAGAAGAACGCAAATAGATGTGGCAACTCTGATTAGATTCTTGTCAGTACCCAGGGATTAATGAAATCCATTCCCTAGCTTGTGTCCTTAAATTGAAAAGTTTACTTAGATAAGTGGGACTTCATTTATTTACATTGAATTTTATTTTTACTTATGTGTACCTTGTGAATATGTAACAAAGTGAAACTATTAATGTGAGTACATCATATAAAATGAGTTGCTATATATATATATATATATATATATATATATATATATAGCATTCTTCTCCCTCCACTGAAAACAGGATCTGTCAACAAATGTTAAATAAATAAAATAAATAAAAAATATATAGACATACATATATATTTTAATATATATATTTTATTATATACTTTTACCTTTTGACATGCTGTTACTTTTATGTATTTAATCAGTATCAGGTATTTATATATATGTAAGTTTTTTTATTTAGAGTAGTAGAGATTTACAAATTACATTTGCGACTATTATGACTGGAAACTTTGGCATGCATAGTATGGGTTAACTGCACGAAGTAATTAAACCAGTACATCACATGACTGTTGAGGTGGTTACAAAAAGAGAATTTTAAATACTTGCATTTATATCTGAAGAAGTCTGGTAATCTTACCAGACGAAAAGTGCTTTATACATGATAGTATTTGTTCATAGTTCGGCTTAGATTTCATTAAATAATTTGTTTTATGCGGGGGCTACTGTGAGCTGTTTTTTGTTTGGATTTTGAGTTCTAAGAAGCATGTCCATCCCAGGAGAGGATGTTTATTGCTGACACTCCCTTAGGGGACATGTGGTCCAAAGAAGGGATTTGATGTCAAACTTAAGCAGCAAGTTTGGAGGGCAGGACAGGAAGAGTGGAGCATTTAAAGACCCTCCACAGGGCTGAATAGGAAATAGATGGCCAACCCCCAGAATGCTCTTAGGGTCCACAACTGGCACCTGTGATATCAAAGCAAGTCTGGAGGTAGGAGACAAGCTGGTAGACGCTGAGTGGACATGTGGCATCGGGGGCTGGACAGGTAAAATAATGTCCCAAAATGTTTCAAAAACAGTTAGAAAACCTGATACTTATGTACATTATATTTGAGATTAATGTACCTTACTGCAAGAGGGGTAGAAAGAGATACTGCAATCTTAATGATTTTACCCATATAAAACAAATCTCACATTAGTGGTAGCACTTAAAGAGTGTTGATCACAAATATCTTCCATTTCTGCCTGCTGGCCCAACCTTAGTCTCTACAATAGCATGCAATGTAACACACTGGCTTATAAGAATATGAATGACATGGCTTGGGTAAAATATGCTTTCAGGTATAGGAGAAAGGAAAAACAAGGGCAATCCTGCTGTTGGTCTGTATGTGAGAAGATTAGGACTGCAGAGCCACACAATCTGGTTGAACTACTTTGTCACTACATTTATTTTATTTATTTATTTATTTATTTATTGACATTTGTTGACCAAGAAAGTCCGAGTGGGTCAGAAACCCATTTTCATCGGAGGCCTGGGGAGAAAAGCTCCACATAAAGTACAGGCATTTTGACAATTTACAGTTGTATTTACACATTACATTATTCAAAAACAAACAGCAACCAATGGTTAAACCAACACTTAAACCAAATTAAAAAAACATCCAGGGAAACAAAGCGTTCTGTTCTGCTTTTAATCCAATGTATAGGAAGTGAACCAACTCAATGAAAGCAATGTAAAACAAATTGAATAGTAACAATAAAATAAACATAGAAAATCTCATGCACGTTTTTCGTCACAGTAAAGCTGTAACTTCCTCAGATAATGCATTCCTAAAGCCTTCTCTATTTATACAAATAAATTTCCTGTTTAATTCATTCTAACCTATTGGGCTTAAGAGGACAATTCAAATGTCATTCACAATTATCTCATTAAAAAGTTCCATTATTCATAAGCTTGAAAATTTAATACACTTTTTGTAAAAGATACAAAGAAAAACGAGCATGAGATTTTCTACGTTTATTTTATTGTTACTATTCAAGTTGTTTTACATTGCTTTCATTGAGTTGGTTCGTTTCCTATACGTTGGATTAAAAGCAGAACAGAACGCTTTGTTTCCCTGGATGTTTTTTTATTTGGTTTACACATTACATTATATTACAAAAATATACCATTTAACATTTATACAATGTTACTTACAGTTATAGTTATAAAAAGCTTAATATATAAATATAGTAGCAGTTTACAGCCAAGTCTGTCTAGGATAGAAGGTAGAATTATATTTGTAAGGAGGAAATTAAGATGCTGTAGGTACAAGCTGTTAGCTTTGTGGGATTTCAGAGAGTAAAGGTTTAAGTGCTGGATTTACTGTGCCAGAGGGAGTGTGATGGTTAAGGATAGTAGCACAGATAGAGATGATAAGAGGGTAGATATATGAATAGAGAATATATAGTTTGAGATGTAGGGCTTGGAAGAGAGGAGACATAGAATGATAGTAGAAAGTGAGTTAGGGGAAAGAGAGTGGGAGATGCTGTGAATGAGTTAGTGGGAGGGTGTGGGGAAAAAGTAGCATGTGATTTTAGCTAGGAGATAAGAGTACAGTGTGTTAGTCTTTGGGAGAGGAACAGGGACAAATGTGAGTGTTAAGAAAGTGACTTTTAAGGGAGTTTGAAGGTCTTAAAGGAATCTACAATACTGATATTTGAGGGCAGGGTATTCCATAGTTTTGCAATGATAAAAGAGTAGATGCTTTGACCAGATCTTTTGTTAGACAACTATTCTACTAAAAGCTGTTTTTTACTGGAGTGGAGACTTCTGGATGGGGTATATAGCTGTAGGATATGTTTTAAAGCTGGGCAATTGCCTGGTTTATAAATTATTTTATGTGCTTGAGTTAGTTGTACATAACCTGCTTGAGTTAGTTGTACATAACTAAGGTACTGGGGAAATCTAGCCAATTTAATTAATTGAAGGCATAACAGTGGTGTGTTAGTATTGACGTAGATAAGGGAAATGAAGCAATATGGACAGATACATCACTGAGGATTAGTGACACAGATTACAGCAATAGCAATGGAAACAAGTTGTGGTAGAAAGGGATATTAAGAACCTCAAAAACGGCAAGGCAAAGTGACACAACAAACTGCTTCCAAGAGTTCTGTGGGAGTTCAATGAGGTGACTTGGTAATGTAGGTTAGAATGTTCATGGCATCTTTGACAGAATGATGGGAACCTGAGGAAGGGAGAGTAACAAATCTATTACCGATAAGGAATGGAAGCTTCAGGAAATTATGGCCTGAGAATTTTAGCTGGTAGTTTTGATCCATGTATTTAGCAGAGTAATGAAAGCACTTCTTCAGAAGAATAGTTTGCACCTTATTAGTTTAGAATGGCGTTTATCTTGTTGGTTACACAGATAATTATTGCTGCAATCATTGAATTACTTGTGCTTAAAGTACAGTTTCGGATGTCTGCTACTGTTTGCCTCAATAGAAGGTTGTTGTGGTACCAGGGACTTTCCAAGCAAGAATAATAAAAGTTATACTTTGAATGACAATTCTTTGAAAGTGATATTAACCTTTGAAAATTTGTTTCTGGAGCATGAGTGATAAAATACGCCTTATGAAAAATTGTTTGGTGGATACTAGACACTAATGGTTTACGAAGTTCACATCATGTCAAACTGGTTCACTGGAATGTAATTGTTAGATCTCAAGGGGACATGTTATTGAACTAATCTGATGTTATGCATCTGACATTTAATACAACCTTTAATACAGTCCCTCACAGAAATTCAATGGACAAATTGAAAGATTAGAGTTATCTCAAGTCACATAACATAAAGGACTACAAACTGTTTAGTGAACAGAAACAGAGGTTATAAGGAAGAGTGCTTGTTCTGGAGAGGGCTGGATTGACAGTAGCATGTCAGCTAGAGTTGTATTGGTTCTACTGTTGTTTAATGTCCATGTTCCTGACGCATATTAAGGCATAAGCAATAGCATTAACCTGTTTGTAGATTATGCATACATAGGAGTAATCCTGACTGATCTGAAGATGGATAACATTTGGATTAACTGTATATTAATGGATAAATATCCCTATCAATGCATTTTTTGAAAATTCCCTTCAGATCTCACTTACCATCAAACCTCCTTTAAGATGTTCTACTGATTAATTTGTTCCTTCTTCCCATATGGATGTAGCATCCTGCATCACTGTATAGGGGAGGACTCTGTCTCCTAGAGGGGACTATTTTGCTGTCTAGTCTACTGGTGAGATTTAAACATCAGGGGACATATATCTAATGGAAGGTTTTTTTTGCATGAGTACCTTACCCCTCCCATTAAGGATTGTCATGCTTGGGCTATTAAAATGTCACTAGTATGCATTTGAACTTCCATAAAAATGCATGCAAAGTTGCTAGGCAAGCGTGGTTTGGCAGTACTGAGGTCTCATGTTCAATCCTTACCACTGTGTGCCATACACTTCTTACAACAGAAAGTGTTGGCACTGTGCAGATCAAATCATTCCCGCTCAGTGAGCTGGTATTTAATGTACCACTTACTCCTACCTTCACTCAGTAGTCTCTTCAAGTATGTGAGTTCCTAGCTGCTTCCAGGTTGTCTGGCTCACATGACTTTATCCCTCTGTGCCACAAAGCAAGCTTTGTGCCAGTGCATTTACTCATAATTCAAACATATAATCAGGGAATTCAGTTTCATACTACATAAGGGGAAACTAAGGGTATGGTAAACGGGTCTACTTCAATTCATTGAATCTCATTTCATCAAACTTTAATTTCACTGAAAGTTCATTACATCGACAAGCATTTTAGGTGGGGGCTGGCTCCACCCCCCACCTATATATATCAACTCCAGGGTCGCACAACATTGGGGGAGGGGCAAATGCAATGGGATTCAATGAATTAAAGTAGACCCATGGTAAACACATCAAAATGAATCATACAAGGCAGTATGACGTAACTGTTAATAAACTAAATATAATGTTGGAATATTTGGCAAGAAATGTCAGCTCACATAAAACAAGAGTACTATGCCATTGTACAACACAGTGGATTAGGCACAGTACTTGAAACTCTATGCAGAGTTTTGGGACCCCACAGGAAAATGACAAATGGGAATGCTAGGGATAGCTCAGCATAAAAACACGAGGAAATGATAAATTGTGAGGTAGATATGAGATACAAGATTGTATTACAGAAATCAATTTGCAACCATTAAAGGGCAAAAGAATAAAGGATTACATGACATAGACAGAATTTCTTTTTTTTTTTTCAATAGACAGAATTTCTTGAGGAACACATTTAAAGGAACTTTATTGACTTTCACTCACCCACTTTCTACTCTTTGGCTGTGCAGGTCTTGCTGACCATTTTCTTTTTACTCTGTGTCCCCCAAAATGCATTTCCCCAAGGAGTGATAGTCAGGCAAAAAGGGTGAATTGCATCTTCTGGCAGACAGAGGTGGTGCTGCACTTTCATTTACTTATTTGCTGGTATGCAACCTTGCGTTTATCAAGGGCCTAGTATATTACATTGTAAAAAAGGCAAAACAGTACATTCAAGTAGCAAATTCCAACACTGCTGTACAATCAACAAGTACTAGTCAAGTGCAGCTAACAATATAAGGCATATATAGACATACAAGTCCAAACATCTGTAGTAAACAGAACAATTCATATTTGTATCACTGAACCAATGAAACTGCTTAACAACATGGCCATCTTAAGCAACATTTATGCCTAAAAATAATAATTTTGGTAATGAAAACAAATATGTTACTGTTGAAAACAAAGGTGGGACCTCGGATACTCAATGAAAAGACTTAATTTAGTTATGAATAACACATCTTTACAATAGAGCCTGCATTGTCCACTTCCTTCAAAATGAATGGGAGTGTTTTTAAATAGGTTCTATTAGAAAAAGGACCTCAAACTATCCTGGAGTACATTTGTCTATGCAATTGGTCATCAAATCATAACATGTACAGTTGCTTAGTCAGTTTGACTTCTGCTTATTAAGTGTCCAGGAATACCCTATTTAAGTTTTTTAAGAAATAGGTAAACAGGCAATCCCAAAAGGTATGTGTCCATGTGCTCCTTGCCCCCTTTTTAAACCTCCAAGACCCATCAACTGTCCAAGGATGCATTCTCACCAGTCTAACCAAGAATATAACAGTATCAGTGGAGATACCTCCACTCAAATAAACTTGAACTAAGCATGAATAATACCTGCTTGTTAACTTGAACTAAGCATGAATAATATGTTACTTAGCTATGTTAAGCCTGTTACTCTCTATGAATGTGAATGCCTCTGTATTGCTTGTAATGATTAGCTGAATTTTACTGTGGAGCTTTTCTTCCCAGGCCTTCGCTGAAAACGGACAAGCATCCATTCGGATTTTCCCGGTCAACAAATGTAAAATAAATAAATAAATATGGAAGGAAGGTCTTTATGATATACCAAACTAGTTTCAGTCTGGATTATTTGTCTACTTGACATTTCTTTATTAGTTGACATTCACCATTCCAGGTGACTCATTTCTGGACTGTAGCTAAAGGATCAGAAGATCCAGCATTTTGATTTGGGAATGATATCATAGTCTTTAAAATTAAATAAGGGCAACACTTTAGTCACTAGGAAGGGAGTACCAACCTATTACTCAGAAATCTCTCTCTCAGAATTATTTCCCTAGAACTCCCTTAGCACTTTGCTAATATTCTGGTCATTTTGCTGATGAAGAAAATATGGTCATATAAAGCTTCTTAATCCAAAAAAACACAAAAAGCAAATAAAGGTAGCCATCTTAAAATATTAGTCAATTTGTGCATATTGTGATATGCTAAGAAGATCGTGACTATGTAACTTCATCTTCAACAGAGTGTGTTTATTCTAAATAATTTCATCAAATCATTAATACATTATGAACACCATTACCTAAATGTTACTCCAATAAAAAGTGCTAAATATATAAGCTTTGAGCTTCACCAAGAGTCAGCCATCAAGCCTTTTTTCCAGGCCAGCAGAGCTACATTTTCAGACTTCAACAGACTTAACCAGAAGAGACTTAAAGATAGCAACTAAAGGAAATGAACATAGCATACATAAGAAGTAAATGATTCCAAACAACAACCACCCTAGTGGAAAAAAGTTAGATTTAAGCTTGGAGTGATTGACAAAAGATTAAACTTCTACTTCTGCTGTTATAATAAAAAATGATGGTGCAGTGGTGCAGCAGTTGCATTGTCGCCCCACAGCAAGACCTTCTGTGGTTTGATTCTCAGCTGGGGAGCCTTTAGTGGGGAGTCTGCATGCCCCTTCTGCATTTGTGTGGGTTTGTTCTGGTTTCCTCCCACATTACAAAAACATATGTCTGGAGCATTTCTCCCTGGGCCTCTGCTGAAAATTTGCTCGTTCCAAGTCGGGCTTTGCTGGTAAACAAATGTTAATAAATAAATGTATTATTTATAATCTGATCTGTGCTTATTAGTTTATAGTGAATGGAATGTATAATGAAGAAGCCTAATCTATAGTAATAAGGTTTACATTATATCCCACCAATTTGCCTGCTAAAACATTTCCGAATTCTCTCCAGTTTTTTCTACATTGCTTCTGACAGAGGATGCAGTGCAATCAATAACTAGCCTGAACTGATAAATTCCGGTAGCCAAACAGCTACCTTCCCACAGGAGATGGTAGGAAAAATACTCTAAATAATGATCAATATGCATGTGCAACAAGATCATACTAGGGTATATTTCATTGGATAAAGTCTGTGGGGTCTCTCATTCCGATGGGGACTAACTGAGACTGATCTCTCATACCATGGGGAGTAAATAGTCTAGCCTCCTAAGTGGATTTTTTTAATTAACAAGAGACTTATTAAAGGCTTTGATGATCTTAGGAAATCAGAGTGGTATTCTATACTGGAAACTAAAATGATTGACTTAAATATTATAATTATAATGTACCATCTGTGTGCACTTCTGCTTTTCATTGCAGAATTTAGATTCCTTCATACATGCTAGACCTGAATTAATTGTTATGAATTTGTTGTCATCTGCTCCAATAATTACCATTAATTGAGTAAACTTTTATATATGCCTCAGAGACAGCGGTAAGACACAAGAAATTCCAGTTACACTTATACAAATATTAAAAACTAATAAAAAACAAACAACTCAAACAAAAAGAAAAAATGGTTCCAACAGCAGACCAGTCCTTGTTTTAAAAAAACAACTGCTTTACTTGTAAGCGCTTTCATGCAATGGAATCACTGCACTTCTTCAGACAAGGTTACAATTAACAGCAGTGGGCTTTTATATACACGCCCTTTAAAACATAATTGTAAACACCTTTAATTAATTAAAACATATATACTTCATTCTTCTATATGTGAAAAATGTATTACTTAAGTAATTATATTACATACACAAACTGATTCTAAATCTACTTTTATACATACAAAACTTTTTCTACGGTTTCTAAAAAATATATATATTTTTATACCGTTAAATGAATCTATTCATACTCATATGCAAATATAAATTCTAATTCACCAGCGAGTCGAATGCCGACAAAAAACAGGTCCCAAAACAAAACAATATGATTGCATTATATTGGTCAACGTATAAATAAAATTAGTTATTTAACTAAAAAGTACTATAAAAATTATACAATATTAATAGATAACTATCTCAAAAGAGATTTAAGTTTGAGTAAACACTTAATAGAGCAAGCTTCATTTATACCTGGGTGTACGTGGGCATTAGTTTTCAGCTGCCATAGCAGCTCTTGTTCTTCCAACCTTAGATGCCACGGACCACCTCTTGGGTTTTTATCTATCTTCTGTACTTCAGTAAAAAGGAAGCTATGAGTGTTATTTTCAATTATATGTTTAGCCAAAGCGTTGGTGGTTACTCTTTTCAAGATGGCATACAAATGCTCATAAATACGTTGCTTGAGCTGTCGTTCTGTTTTGCCAAAATAAAATACTAAACATACTTGGCAAATAGCAAGATAGACCACCCCTTCACTTTGGCAATTACATTTTGTATTTATATAATATTTGACACCTCTTATAATAAATGTGGACCCGATTTGAATATATTTGCAATAATTGCAATGTCCGCATTTATACATTCCTTTGTTCGGTTTATATTGCTTATTTGGAAATTCAAATAATGTTTTTAAAGATGGTGCCTTTTTAAAAACCATTACTGGTTTTGGTCCTAAAATAGCATTAACTTTTGGATCTTGGGTAATTAATTCCCAATTACTATTCAAAATATTTCTAAATTCTGATGCTGAATTATTAAATACAGTTGATAAGCTAGTAGTATAATTATTTTCACCCTTAGAAGTGTTGTTCCTAACTTCTTCTGTGTTGATTACGTTAGAATCATCTGTCACGTCTTGTCCATTAATAAATAAAGGTCCTAAAAGGCCGTTATACCTATTCCGTTTCACTTCGATTCTTAAGTTATAAATTAATTCACTAGGGTATCCTCTATTAGCAAACATTTCCTCTAAGATATCACACTCGTGCTCAAATATTTCATTGTCTGAACACATTCGGGAAATACGTACTAGCTGACCTTTTACTATCCCTCTTTTTTGGAAGAGTGGATGGTTACTAGAAAAATGTAGCATAGAGTTGCTATATAGAGGTTTTCGATAGATACTAGTGCAAAAACATCCTTTTTCCAAATTTTTTCGAATACATATATCTAAAAAGTTTATAGAAACTTCATCAAAAATATAAGTAAAGGATAGGAATAAAGTGAACGAATTCATAGCATTCATTAATTCTTTAACATTCCGTTCACTACCCTTTATGATCATAAGGATGTCATCTTGATATCTCGTATACCATACCACCATACTCTTAAATAATGTATGCTCAAACAGAAATGAACGCTCCCAGAAAGCCATTACGGAGTTAGCAAAGCTGCCCCCACATGGGGAGCCCATTGCTACTCCAGTTTGTTGCAAATAAATGGTGTTCTTAAACATGAAAAAATTGTTGTTTAAGACTAGTTCCAATATATTAATAAGCAGATCTATGTCTTTACCCCAGTACTGCTTAATTAATAAAAGATCTCTTACCCATTCCACTCCTATGTCCTGTGGAATTACGGTATATAAGTCTTTCACGTCTGCTGTAAGGAATTTCAGGTTCGTGTCAAAAGGAATAGTGTTTAATTTATTCAGCACGAACAATGAGTCCTTACAAATTTGTGTTTCTGTTTTTAATATTTCTTTAAGTTATTATCAACCCATTTAGCACAGGAGTAGGTAATTGATTGTCGGCCATCTATTATAGGCCTGAAAGGGGGGTTGTTTATAGCCTTATGTAACTTTGGAACTCCAAATATTACGGGTATAAGGGGTGCTGGCATAGTAAAATAATGATATAAATCTAGCGAAATACTCCCCTCTATAAATAAGTCACTAAGCATATTCTTAATTTTTTGATAGGACTGATTAAGCTCATTCGTGGAGACAATATTATACCTACTAGATGACAACATATCTTTCATTATAGTCTCATAAACTTCTTCGTACATAAGAACAGCTCCTCCACCCCTATCTGGCTTCATGACCCGTATACTGTGATTTTTCACCCAAGAAATAAGATCCCTTGTTATTCTATCTGAACCATTAACATAAGAACATTTACTATATAAATGTCTTAAATGCATTTCTGTTATTTTTTCAAAAACAAGTAAATCATTATTCAATGGTGGATTGTAAACGCTTGCAACACGTTCTTTAGTTAAAATGCTGTTACAATCCTTGAATAACATTCTAAGGTTCAGTTTACGTGTATACAGCTTTAAATCACATAAAATACGAGCAATATCAGGTTTCGTGGGTAACACAAAGTTAAATCCTTTAGCTAACAAATCTACAAGTTCCGAAGAAACTTCTAATTGGGTATAGTTATATACTCGGAAGTCATTGGTAATACTTGAAACGATAGTTGGTTTGTCAGTATTATAGTCAAAAACTACCTCTTGCGCCGATTGTATGCTCTCTTGTTCTGGGTTTTCTTCCCCCAATTGGAACTCTTCTACCTGCAATTTGAGTATTGTTGTTGAAAACCCGATTCGGACGTACTATGATCATTTCTATCATGTCGTTCTTTGTTCGAGATAGGTTCACTCCATCTAACCTGGGAAACGGTAATTCCGTTCACTGGATTTATTTCATTTGAGAGAGGTGGAAACTGGTCAAGTTCATCATCCATTAGTGACTCAACGTCATCATTATTATTATCATTATTATTATCAGTTCTACTATTGGTTGGTTTTTGTTGATAAGGACCAGGAACTGCTTTCATGATTGGTGGATCAGGGTATGTATAAAAGTAGATTTAGAATCAGTTTGTGTATGTAATATAATTACTTAAGTAATACATTTTTCACATATAGAAGAATGAAGTATATATGTTTTAATTAATTAAAGGTGTTTACAATTATGCTTTAAAAAGCCCACTGCTGTTAATTGTAACCTTGTCTGAAGAAGTGCAGTGATTCTATTGCATGAAAGCGCTTACAAGTAAAGCAGTTGTTTTTTTAAAACAAGGACTGGTCTGCTGTTGGAACCATTTTTTCTTTTTGTTACACTTATACAAATAGTTTGACTAGGGGCAAACATTCAAGGAATCCTGATTGTGACTTCTGAAGAACTCAAAAATTTGGACGCATGAAATCTGCATATATCCTTGTAAATCTCCCTTTGGCATACAGCTTCTTTGCTGTAAATGATTCATGATGTTTATGCCAGTAGTATAACTGAATTGTAACTAGTAGTTTACCATTAAGGTGCTCCACTATTCAAAGACCTCATGGAAATTAGTCATACCTATGAACTGAAAGAAAAGGGACAGGGATTCCTTTGCATCTTCATGGTTCTTGGAAGAAAGTAAATATGAATAAACAATGGTAGAATGTAGCTTACTGACACTCATTTTGCTTTTTTCCTGCAATGCTATACAGGTAATTCCATACAGATTCCACGTAAAGAATTTGCATTTGAAATGACACAGTATTCTGGTACTGTGGTTATGTATAGCACAGATTTAACATGTTGAAGCTTTTGGATAACAATAGAAGATGATTCTAGACAGAAAACAAAGGTCCTAAGAGATGCTGTTAGATTCTGCAATGTCAAGCTCAACTAAGGAAGTCCTGTATGAATCCATCTTATAATGGAGGCACAGGGATCAGCCTTTCTTTACTAGAGGCTCACGTGAGTGAAAGAATTTTACAGTTCATTTATTTTTCATTAGTTTAATGTCTGCATTGATTAACAGAGAATAGAACATGGAAAGTATTTTCAATAACGAGATGTTTCAACGCATATTATTCATTTTTCTGTGCAGAGGTTATAGATGTTCAATTTGTTTAGCAATTCAATAGTTTCCTACTCCTAATTTTAATTTGCTTATTTTTGTGCTTTCTTTGATAAATGGATACCAACTTATCTGAAAGGAGGATATTGTCACATTCCTATAAACACTCCTTTGAGTCTATTGGAGGGTTCCAATTTTGTTAGAAATGCAAGAGATTGGAACTTAAATAAGGGTTAAACTACTGCTTAGACTTTTCAGAAAAAATATTAAATCATCTATAAAAGAAAGTGTATAACTTTTCAATAAGCCACAATCTGACAAACATGTTTAATCAAATAAGCAACTTATACAGATAATAAAGCAACACTTGAAATATTAACTTACAACAAATACATAATAACAAAAGATGAAAGGACCTCAGTTTGTTATTTCTTCATCAGGATTCTAATTTTGTCAGCCAGTACCTTGTTATATATATTTTAATTTATTGCTACACATTCAAAAAAATCCTAATTTATACAAAATCCTGAAACCAGTGAAGATTTTCTACTAATCCCAGAGAAAAATCAATTTAGTAAAATCAGAATTATTTTTAAGAGAAAATACCGTCATAGTAGTGTGAAATCACAGTTCAGCAACTTAAAACATAAATTCTGTGATACTTGCTTTGTCCTTTCATAGTTAAGGGGAGCACAGACCCTATCCTGTAAACTATGGATGAGAAAGAAATAATGCTTGACCTTGGACATACAGCCAGTCTATCACAGGATGCATGTATACACACAGACACACACACACACACACACACACACACACACACACACACACACACACACACACACACACACACACACACACACACACACACACACACACACTGCATATCCACATTGTAGAAGACAATAAAGAGAAATCACCTAATGGCATGCCTTTGCAGTATGGGAAGAAACCAGAGCATGCAGTAAAAAATAAGGAAGATGTGTAAATGTGGCAAAGAAGACACCCCAGCCAGGAACTGGCTAGTCCTATCACCTATAGAAAACAAACATTAGAAAATATGGCTAAACTCAGATAAAAACATGACAAATCAATGCACAGAGTTAAATTATGTCGATGAATATGACAAGTACAGTTAAATACTGAAGACCTGTAATTAACAAGCCGATAGAGTGCACATTCATACACTCATCTCAATTGCACATTCTGAGGATGCAGACCCTCCATCACTCTGACAGCAGCATCATTTTTCTTTTTCCACTTGTTTGTGAGGTAATAAACATGCAGTGATTTAAGTGATATACTGTAGATTTTAAGGTGCTACAGGAACAACCTTAGAACACAAGCAATGGTTAACTGGGGGCAGGCAAAGGGGGGACAAAAATAATAAATAATGAAATAAATAAGTCAGTCAGGTACATGCTAATGAGAGAAACATGATTTTATGACTTCACCCTGCTTTATATTTAATATCCTAGTTTAATTAAAAAGATGACATATTTTACATCAACTGCAACCATGTTTTAAGTGGAAGTCTGGCTAAGAACTGCTGGAAAATGTGAAAAGTATTTCTAGAGTCTACACAGCACAAAGATCCGATTGCTATACTTGTTATAGAAGGGAAAAATAAAGAACAATATTACAGCTGAAATGAATAAAACAACTCTGTTGGGTTCTACAAGCAATTCAAAAGCAGAACAAGAGAAATCAATAAATATATGGCTTGGACTAAAAAAGCCTGAATTGAAAAGGAAACTCCTAAAAGTCCCAAACTAAAATTACTTTATTTGAGAATCTGGTGTTTTTTCCTCCTTATCCACTTTTTTATTAGTTTTTGTATATAAAATTGAAAATAACATATACATGGTTCATATCCAATTTTACATGCAGTCATTCATTATTTCGTTATTCAATATCATCTCATCCTATCCCACATCTCCCTTACTTAGAAATGTATAAATTCTGTTCAAACCTCGGAATCATTTTTTTTAAAGCATATATTGATTAAGTATACATCACCATTTATTTCCTGGGAATTTGTAATTTATTTGATTATCCTTATTCCAGTATAGTAGGGTGTTTCTTTTCATGGCCATGCCAGCTAAGGCTAACATCTTAGAGAATGTTCAGAATTGGCCAGAAAATATGCAGAGGATTCAAAGATCATAAAAAGATCGACTGAAAAATTTTATTAGTGATATTTTAATCAGATGTAAAATTCTTTCCCACCAAGGGGAAATTCTTGGATAGGTCCTTCACATATGGTATCAATCCCCTTTGAAACCACAGCCAATGCCAGCACTGTTTTTTTCCCAACCCATTTTGGTTGGAATCCAATAAGTGCGATAATATATATTTGGATGAATAGCTCATGCTGTAAATGATCTAAAGTAATTACTTCCAAAGTGATACTGAAATTCTACTAACCATATTGGGAATGACATTTCAGTATTCTGTTCATTTAGATTTCTACAGATATATTTAAATTTATAAGTTTTGTTAAATGTATAAATTTAGACAGAACTATTTTCTTGGTGTATACCATATGAACATCATCTTCCAGGGTTTGAAATAAAAGCTTTATTTTTATTTTGTTTTTGTACTGTAAAAATAAATGTAACTGAATGAAAAGAGCATGCCTGCTTTAGTAAAGCAAAATTCAGTTTATCCTTACATGCGTACATGCATATATACATACAAATATTTCAAGCATGGGCATTGATGTCCTTCTATCCTGCCAATATACCAAAACACTTGTTGCCATAACAAGTGTCCAGGATGTTCTTAAAATATCTGCACTAGTACTTGCTTTAATGTAATTTCATAGTCTGTTCCATGCATCAGCTGCGCTCTCAGAGAACCGATTAGTACACTTCTCATTCCTATAGAAACTTCTACATAGGATGTCTGACAATTCTCTTGTACTTTTTGATAACCCCAAACATTCCCAGAGATAGTTGTCTCTAAATGCCCTATAAATCTGAATAAGATCTTCTCTTAGAGATCTATAAGAGACACTGTACAAGTTCAGATATTTTATCTTACATTTTTACATCCATGAATGCCCCCAGTATATTTTTACTGTACTCTTTCCAGGTTACTCATTTTGTTTTCTTATAAGGTTTCCATATTGTTATTCCATACTCAAGTTTGGGTCTAATGTAACTAATAAACAATGACTACATCATTTCTGATTTCCTAGACTTTATAAATCTTTTTATACAACCTATGGTTCTATAACTATCATTAATCAATCGATTGATATGATTAGAAAAAACTCAAAGCTTGATCTACCCATATACCCAGGAATGACTCTACAGTTTCAATCACTGTCTGCTGTATTAAATATTCACCTTTCAATTTATGTCTCCCAAATCTCATATACTTAGTTTTTTATGTATTTATCACCATATTATTCTCCTGTGCCCAAATGGTCAATTGAGTTAAATTCTTTTGCAAACATGCCTTATCTGTAATACATGTATCATTTTACCCAATTACAGGTCATCTGCATATAGACTATAGAGCACCTCAGATGAAAAACTTAGGTCTGAAAGATACAATCTAAACAAGTAACTTTTTGTCTCTCACCATTAATCAGATATCTTGTTATTATGGTTGTATGCCTATATCCCAATGTTAAACATTTTTTTGCACTTATCTTTCAAACGTTTCCACATTCCATCTACAGTTTTCCACTGAGCACATCACTCCAGTTAGTTTTACACAGTGACTGTTTCGCTTCCATATAATCTGTAATGAACCTTCTGTGCATTGGTTTAGGTTTCAGTTTTGCAGAATTAATTAGCAACAAATTAACCTTGATAATCCCATGATCATAGTACATCAATGGTGGTAATACTTGACTTGAAGTAACAGTAATTTCTTTAGGAAAACAAACAATGTCTAGTATGTTCTGTTCCCTGGTAGGCTTTTTTTACAATTTGAAGCAATTGTTGTCCCTGAACATAAATTGTGAATAATTTCCTTACTAATGTTGTTGAATCAATATTATTATTATTATTCCAGTCTGTTTCTGGTAAACTTAAGTTCCCAGCTAATATTATTCTTCCCTCCTGTGTTTCATGCAAGAAATGTATGAATTTATTGTCACAGTTACACAGTCTGTAGTATTGGTGTTATCACTGAACATGTAATAATCACAGGTCTCATAACTATCTTTAACTGTATCATAACTCCATTAGCTGATTTTTTTGTTAGAATGCCTGTTATAGCAAAAACATTTATACCCTGACAGAACTGGTTTCCAATCATTGTTCTTTAACCATGTTTCACAAAAAAGAACATCAAATGTTACATAGTCCTATCTCGCTGTAATTCTTGCTGGATGGGTTCAGAGCAGATTCTCGGTTCCGACTTGGCCGATACTAAAGTTTGAGAGGTTTTACTGGCTCAAGGCTAACCCCTATCCCACGGTGCCTCATGGCAATTCCCCAGATCTCATTTGCCGTAAAAGCTTCGAGGTTGTTTCCTTACTGGCTCGTTGGTTAAGTAGAAGATGTTTTGATAAATCTTATTTCACGTGTAATTTCTTCTTTTTTCTACCTTAATAGTTGTTATCTATTATCTGTGTGATTGTTGTTGAGTGCTTGATCCCCTATTCCACTGTTTTAGGATTGTACGGCCCATTTTAGTTAGAGGGCCGTAGTTGCCCATTTAAATTAGTGGGCCTTTCCTCCCCGAGTTCTAGTCCTTCTTCCCTTTAAAAAAAAAAACCCTTTGTCTTCTCTTCATAACTTTGCTGTTGGTTATTGCTAGTGTTGTTATTATTGTAATTTTGGTTAGCCTTGTTTTATTCTCAGCATGTCCAAAGAGAAAGATAGAGAACATAAGAAACACTGCCCTTCGAGGTTCAAGAAATGTGACAAGTGTTCACAAAAAATGTCATTGATTGACAGTCACACTAGCTGTGTGTACTGTCTGGGAGAGGCTCATATACAAGAACCCTGTACTTTTTGCCATGCCTTCAGTACTAGGGTTCTTAATGAGAGAAAACATAAATTGATAGACAGGGGTCTTATGACTAGTTCCTTCCAGGAACAGCTGGAAATTGGTCAGACAGCTCCCAAAACTGTGAAGAGAAAATCTTCAGTTCTAGCATCGGAGCCATCTAAAAAGTCTAAAGCGACGGAGCCAAGGAGTTCTGGCTCTGATTCTGCTTCTTCTGTCTCGGTGCAGTAGGTTTCCTTGGTGCAGAGGCAACCTTCGGTATTGAGACACTCACCATTTATCAACCCTATTTCAGCAACATTATGGTCTCCTATTTCAGAAAGGAGGAGATCTCTTTCTGTCTCCACCCATTCCTCCAGGGCACTTTCAGATGAGGATATCGAGTGGGTGGTGAAGAGATTGCTCTGTGACCCAGCTCTGGCTAAAAAGTTAGCTCTTCTAGACCCAAAGGCTTTGGAGCTGTCCCATCTCCAGACTACTGCTCCTCCTCTGACTGGTTAGCTCTTGGAGCTGAACACTTCAGGTTCTTCTGTGCTGGATCCTTCAGTTCCGAGCATTCTTCCTACTTCCTTGGAACTGATATCTCTATCCTCAGTGGCTCAGTCTGGAGCTGAGGGATCTGGGAGCCGATGCTCTCGAGTCAACTCCGAGAGGGATAGTCACCCTGTTTTTTCTTCGGAACCGACCCTCCCTCTCGCTGCTTCGGCTTGACTGAGCTCGGTTTCCAGCCTGCTTCGGAACCTTCCCCCCTGCTTGGAGCCGACCTTCCATCTTCTCAGAGCGGAGGTCATCTTTGGAGCGGGGTGGAAAGGCCTTTGAAGCAATAGAGAAAGCTATGTCCAGTGCCAAAGCCCTGCCTTTGGACCCAATGTCCCACCAGTAGCTGGCAGCAACCTCTTCTCCCCTGCCATCCCCTCAGCAAAGGAAACTAGAGACTTAAGCAGCCCCCATTGGAGATGTCCCCTCTTCTGAGACCTCCCCAGATTATCTCACTGGAGAGCTCCTTCGGAAGAGACTTTGTAAGAGGAAGCACATTGACTCACCTGAGTCTGTCATGTCAGACACTAATTTGGATGAGTCAGAAGGGTCCCCTAGATCCCCCTCTGAAGATGTCTCATTTGCTAACATCCTTGAAATCCTTAGATAGAGGGGTGATTGGAAGACCTCTAACCCTACTGAGGATGAATCAGTGTACCTTGAGGCCTCTGGTTCCTGACCTTCCACCTCCTGGGTGACACTGCCTTATTACCAACTCTTGGGGTTCATATCCCGGAAAGTCTGGACCTCCCCGGACACAGTGGAGCCTGTCCCAAGGAGGCCAAACAAATTTGTGACTGCTCCAGAAGATAAGTCCTTTCTTTCCTGTGGATGCTATGGTGGTGCCAGTGGCCACAAAAAAGGAGTTGTCTGAGACATCTTCTAATATCCATCCTCCTAATAAAGAGTCCAGGACAATGGATAGGTATGGAAAGAGTACCTTCTCTTCAGTGGCATTTACCTTATGATCGCTGAATTACCTATCCCATTTTACTAGACTTCAAAGGGATCTCCTGAAGGAGTTGGGAGACACCCTTCAGGGTTCAGTAGCTTTGGGATCCATGGACAAGGTATCTGCGCAGCTCTCCACCCTTACATCTATAGCTAACTCTTACATGCGGCTGACTTCTTATGCAGTGGATGGAGCAAGCAAGGCAGCCACAGCAGGAATTTCTCTTAGGAGGCATTCCTGGATGCATCTATGTAACATCATGGAATCCTTTAAGTCTTCCTTTACCAATGTTCCCTTTGATGGTTCAACTCTTTTTGGACTGCAGGTAAAAGAGACTTTGACCAGGAAGGGAAAACCTTATCTGCTGTCAAAGTATGTTTCTCCCTTCCTTCTAGACCCTATCCCAAGGGTCAAACAGGAGGAAAAATGTGGTTCCATAAATCCCAAAAAGGTTTCCCTCAGGCACAAGGTCAACCATCCCATAGAGACAGAGGGGGAGCATATAATGGAGGATGCCGCCATGGCAGCAGATGAGGTCCACAACATCAGGGAGAAAGAGATACTTTCTCTGACCGTCCCATCCATCACCCCTGAGGGGCTGCCCAACTGTCCATCTCTGGAGGCAGTCAGGGGTCATCTTTCATTTTACCCAAGCGTCTGGGTACAAATTCCCCAAGATCATTGAGTACAAACCATAATATCCAGATGTTACCTTATTCCCTTTGTTTCCAATCCTCCGGTACACCGGTCTCCACCAGACATGCCACCCATTCAATTAGACCATGCAACATCAGAGGTCATCTCATTGCTGCAAAAAAGAGTAATCCAAGAAGTCCCCACAGAGCAAATAGGATTTGGAACTTACTCCTGATTCGTTTTAGTTCCAAAAAAGACAGGGGACTGGAGATCAATTCTAGATCTCAGCAAACTCAACAAGTCTGTAAAGAAATCTAAGTTCTGCATGATCACTCTGCAGTCAATATTTCCCTTTATCAGGGAAAGACAGTTGGATGTGCTCAATAGATCTTCAGGATGCATACTACCACATCAAAATGGACAGGCACTCCAGAAGACACCTACACTTTTGGCTGGGAACCATTCATTTTCAATTTTGAACACTGCCCTTTGGCCTCACTACAGCCCCCAGAGTGTTCACCAAATGCATGGCAGTGGTAACGGCTCACCTGAGACATCAAGGATTCCAGGTGTTTCTATACCTAGATGACTGGCTCCTCATTGCTACCACCAAGCACCAACTAATCAGAACCAGGGATGAGACTCTATCCTTGTGCGCCAGATTAGGCATTACAATAAACCTAAAAACATCAGCCTTATCTCCATTGCAGCCCATTGTATTCTTAGGCTCAAAAATAGACTTAACCACCATGACAGCAAAACTGACACCAGAAAGGATAGAATCATTACACAACCAAGTCAGATTCTTGCTGAAGCGGGACAAAGTACAGGCCAGGATAGTCCTTCAGGTCCTAGGGACTATGGCTTCCACCATTCTCCTAGTTCCCCTAGCCCATCTGCACACGACAGTATTTCAGTGGCTACTATTTGCCCAGTGGTCAATGCAGGATCTCCCCCTGTCTCACCAAATACTCATCACAAATTCTTGCAAGAAGGATCTAACATGGTGGTTACATATGGATCAACTTCATCTAGGTTGCCCACTTGCTCCCCCTCAAGAAAATGCAGGCTTGACCACGAAACACCTCCCAGATAGGGTGGGAGGGCATTATCTGGGAATGACGGTCCAAGATGCTTGGTGGGATCAAGAGAACCACTTGCACATAAATGTTCTGGAGATGAGAGTGGTGATATACGCATTGCAAGCACTTCACAGTTCTCTTCCCACTGGGACAATTGCGATTCAATCAGACAACATGTCTGTAGTGTGGTACATAAACAAGCAAGGGGGAACCAAATCTTACTCATTTTGTCGAGAGGCTTTAAGAGTATGGAAATGAGTGATGGACCCTCAATGCTTTCTGGTAGCAACACACATCCCAGGGAAGTCCAATGTGATAGCAGACAAACTCAAGTCGAGCAATTCTGATGCCTCATGAGTGGTCCCTGAATTCCGAAGTTGTGGAAGAGATTTTTCACAAATGGGGCCAGCCTTGCTGCAAACGATTCACCATGTACATGAACACCAAATGCAGCAGCTACTTTGCCCTAATTCCCCATCTGGGGATGTCACCCAGGGATGCTGTGGTCCTCAACTGGCCTCCGGGACTCCTTTATGCTTTTCCACCCTTTCCTCTAATTCCAAATTTGATTCAGAAAGTAAAACTGTTGAAGAGTATCCTGATCCTCATTGCTCCTTACTGGCCTTGCCAAGTCTGGTTCCCCTTCCTGTGTCCCTGTCTCTTGGAGGAACCATGGATTCTGGAACCATCTCCAGACCTCCTGATTCATCAATCAGGGCAGTTCCATCCTACTATCCAAACCCTGAAATTGACAGCATGGCTGCTCCAGTTCCACAAATAGCCAGGTGTGTTTCCCTTTCCCATGCAGTCAAACACATTCTGATTTCTTCACACAAACCTTCCACCAGGAAATTATATTCCAGTAAATGGAAAAAGTTCTTCATTTGGGCAGCAAACTAAGGCATAGATCCCTACTCAGCTCCTATAGAGTCTATTCTTTCCTTCCTGGCATCCATTTGTCATGAAGGAGCTGCAGCTGCTACTATTAGAGTTCAGTTAGCTGCCATCCCTAATTATCATTTTGGGTACATGGGAAATCCAATCATGTCCCACTCTTTATGCAAAACCTTTTTGAAAGGAGTCCACCTTCTCAGACCTCCAATCAGGCAACCACTGGAGCCCTGGGACCTAAACCTAGCTCTTACATCTTTAATTTCTCCACCCTTTGAACCCTCTTCTTCACTGGATCTGAAATTCTTGTCTTAGAAGCCATTGCTCTTAGTGGCTATAACATCAGCTAGGAGAGTTTCAGAATTGCAAGCCCTCAACATTCAACCTCCTTACATTATTTTCCACAAGGATAGAGTCTTGCTTAGAAATAATCCTTCCTTTCTTCCTAAGGTATGTTCAGAGCATAATCTCAACACAACTATCGAACTACCAGTTTTCTTCCCAAATCATACTAATAAATCAGAATACAGTCTACACCAGTTGGATGTCCACAGAATTCTCAGGTTTTACTTGCACAGGACTAAAGAATTTTGAAAATCAGACCAATTATCTGTTTCCTTTTCAGACAAAAATAAAGACTTGCCTGTTTCTAAGGTCACTTTGTCTAAATGGCTTTCAGATTGCATTTCATTTGCTTACAAAGCTGCTGGCAAACAATTACTAGCCAAAGTAAAAAGGCCATTCAACCAGAGCACTATCACCTTCATATGCCTTGATCTAAACTCCCAATTGATACCATTTGTGCAGCAGCTACTTGGGCAAGACCTCATACCTTTGTCACTCATTACAAATTAGATTTGGCCTCCTGGGACAGGTCATCCTTTGGGTCCACTGTGCTGAAGACTCTCTTCCCTTGAGCCACCCGGGATAAAGGTGCTAGGGACGCTGTCCCATCCAGCAAGAATTATGGCAAGATAGGACTGCATAACATAAAGAAGTTATGTACTTACCATAACGTTCCATGTTTGTAGCCCATCTAGCCTACATTCTTGCGTCCCACCCTCCTTCCCCCTTCCTGTTTCCTGGAGGAACTGGTGGACTATCCATTATGCTGTCTGACCTGGTTGTAGTTGTCTGTCCACCTGGTATGGATAGTAATACAAAGTGTTCTGTTTGTATGTGCATAGTTATTGATAGTTTACTGACTATTATGTACCTATTTACTTTCTTGCAAACAAGATCTGGGAAATTGCTGTGAGGCACCATGGGATAGGGGTTAGCCTCAAGACAGAAAAAGCTCTCGAACTTTAGTATCGGCCGAGTTGGAGCCGAGAATCGGCTCCGAACCCATCTAGGAAGAATGTAGGTGAGATGGACTACAAACATGGAATGTTATGGTAAGTACATAACTTCTTTTTTTGTGGAAATGTAGCAAATTTTCCAATAAAAAACTTAAATTATTAATGCTCCTAACTTTAACAACCATAAGAGATGCATCAAATGCTATCTGTGAACTGTTAAATTTTTGACCTGGCAAAACTCCTGTCTAGTTTTTGTGAAATATTGCAAAATATCTGCTGCAAAAATTCTCTTTCCTGATCTTGAGAAATGCATACCATCCTGTATGAACACGTGTGCTGAAAACTAGACTTGGATGCTCTACACATTTCCATTTTTTAAAAAGGGACATTTTTTCCATGTAGATATTTACCCCCAAAAAGTTTTCATTCACAATGACATGACTATCCTTTCTAAATGTGATTTGTGAAATATATGTCCTAACATCAGTACAAGATACACTATCTAAGAGGGCTGTATGTTCCCTTACTAACAGTCAGAGAGCCATTGTGACTGAGATAATTTGTACCAACATGAATGTAATCTACTTCCTTAGATTAGGCATTCCAAGGCTTATGCCACATCTCTATTTTTGCTCATGGCAAGCATAACACTATTCAATGTTCATTACCTTCTCTGCAAATGTAAGTATCACTCTAATAATAGAATCTCCAATTACAAGAATATATTTTTGACCAGATCCAAAGAATCTTCAACTTCTAATACAGTAATATGTGTTCTACCAGTTGTTACAAAGGAATGATCTTCATCGCCATTAGTCTTATTAATCCCACTGTTTTCATTGTGTATTAAATTTGCCAGCATACAATTCATATCCAGCTGGCTTTGTACATCCACAGTTTGAGCCATGTAATCAACATCTGTCTTTCTCATCTTTTTTCTTAGGGTAATGTTCTGCAATCCTTCCACGTTCAGTTTTGATTTCTTCCTTTTCACCTGCCCCTTGCCTCTTTTTTCTACCTTTTCTTTTGCAAAAAAGGATGCCTTTTTCGGTAGACTGAAGGTTTTCTGACAGAAAAATGTTATCATTCCCTGTAATCTGTGTGTTATATAACAAAGCAGTGTCCTTTTTAGCATGTATTCTCTTTAGTGTACACACATTTATCAGTTTCTTTTTCTTCCTTATTTGTTGTGAACTTCTTACTTTCTTTCTTTTTTTGTTTCATTCTAAACATTCTGAATCCCCAGATTGCTGAATACTTGCATCCAGTATTCCAAACATGCAAGGGGCATTGTCTTTTTTTCATAGGGGTTGAATGAGCTTTACAGAAAATAGATATGTAATTTCCTAAATATGTTCTATTTGTTCCTTGCTTAACATTATTTATCTCATCAGTCTAGTCATTAATATATGTAAGAATAGTTCTCCAAGCCGTACTAATTGCACAAGTACAATCATCATCAGTAAGTTTAGATTTACTTCTAATCATCCAACTTTTGACTTGAGGAATACAGTGTTATCAGGTGTTACCTTTAAATAGGCATAACATTTATTACGCTGTACAAGATATTTGTGCTTTAGCAAATCATTGATGGTGTACTCATACTTGGAAATGTCAAACAGTTTTTTTTTATATATGTTCTCTCAAAAGACTTGGAAGTAATATTAAATGGAACTCATGCTTCTGAATGAAGCTCATACCATGTAAAAATTATAAGTAGAACTATATGCAATAAGTTCTTAACCAACAATGGAATTGATAGAAAATTAATATCTCTGACTGGCTGTGTCTGCAAACTGTCCAAAAATGTTGAGGGACATATTTTTCACTGGTCTGAGAAAAGTCTGCATATTTTATCTTTATGATTTTGCCATATATAAATATTAATAACAAATTGGATACCCAGAAATATTGTAGGATCATTAATGCCATATCCTCCTTTAGTAGGTAAAGCATATTAAATTTATTATACCAGGAGAAAATTGAAGGAGTAATAGACCTTTAACATAAGACATCCATAGGAATATATTTTTATTTTCCAAAAATAATTCTAACATCAAAGGATAGCATAATACTGTACCATTCTTTCAAATATCACATAATATCATACATATGTTCTGTAGGTGTAATCCACATATGCAAGTCTTGCCATACAAATTGCCAGCCTAAATTTTTTAAATCACTTGCCTTTGTTACATTTAGTCCAAGTTTTGACTCACCTTTTAAAAATGTTACTTTTAGTTTGGAAGAGTAAATCAAATATTCTGTCATACATCAAATGAAGCCAGTAATCTTAAAAAACCCTCAAGACTTTGTACTTCTGACAGTATTAAAATATGTCTTCTATGTAGATAATTAATTTAAAGGCATTATATCTAAATTTGTTAGTCTTAAAACTGCATAAATAGCTAATAAAACGTCATGGAGACAGAGGAAAGCTCTGACAAAACTCTCTTACCTGTATTAGAATTGGTGAAATTTCATTATTTACAACAGTATGGCAATATGTCATTTCAAATAAAGCAATATGCGATGTTAAGAACATCCAGTGATAATTTGTGATATAAAAATAATTGATATAAATATTCTTTTTATGGTATCAGATGCATTATATACATTAATTGTGCAAAATGCAGGCTTCAAATATAAACACTCTTTCTTGTCATTATAAATGCATAACTGAATAGCTTGCAAAGTGTATAAGGGTAAAGTCATAGTTTTGTCTTTGTCTTTTCGGCTTTTCCCAGTTAGGGGTCGCCACAGTGGAACTCCGGTCTGCTAATGATTGGCAGTCGATTTTTATGGTGCTGAGTTGCCAGCCTGATGCCCAACCTTTAGTGAAGGCACGCCCATTTACGCATATCTTTCGGAGGCCACTCGACTACGGGGAGGACCCAAAAATCTAAACTGATGTGGATGGACTAAATATAATCATTTAGATAAGACACAGTTGTTCATTTTAGAAAGAATGTTATAATCAGTATTTAAAAGAGCAATGGGTCTATCATTTTCAAGAGAATGTTTACCTTTGCCAGGTTTATTATTAGGATTAATCTAGTCAAAGAGAAAATTTGCTCCATTAAAGATGGCTTCACAATTAGACACTTATGTAGTCAAAGTACGTAGGGGATTAATAACTACTGACATTGTCTGTAAAATTCAAATGGAAGGCCATCAGTGGCATTACATTTTTACTGGGGCTTCAGAAATTACATTCTTAATTTGATTTATTGATATATTAAATAACGGGAATCCAGTATATTATATATTATTTTAAGCTACACATTCTGAAATATACTTTAGTAAGGATATATTCTCTGTTTCATATAAGTTGGAATAGTAGGAAATAGAAGCTCTGATTATTTCATCTGTATTGGATGTAATGCTTAATGAAGTTTTGATAGAGTTACTATACAGAAAAAACAAAACAGAAAGCCTCCAATTTCTGCTTCATAAAAATACATTTATATATCAATACACCACTGGTTTGGAATACTTCTCACTTTGACTCCGATGGTGTAGAGGGATGCTGTTCACTCTGACTATAGCCAAGCTAACCTGGATTCAGTTATTAGCTCTGGTGATGAATGTAGCAGCAGTAAGGGGTGAATGTTACCATCTCTGGTATGGGCGTGGGCCTATGAGCATCTCCTGCAATGATCCCTGGTGGGGACTGGGGAAAGCACAGTAGGAGGCATGGCCTAACAGAAGACAGGTTGGAGAGATGGCTGAACTGCTGTGGAGGTAGAGAGATACACAGCATATATCCATAAGTTCACCATTGTTATGATTTCTGCAATGATCGAATTTTACTTTGTTGCTGTGCATGTTCAAAGTAGTGCCTTGTGTAAAGGTATTTTATTATTACATTTTGTTTACTGGGCAATGTTGAAGTTTAATGTTCTGTTAAGTTAGAAGTATTTATATTTCCCATAAAAACTATTTTTTTTATAAATCTGCCACTAACATTGCTTTTATACATGAAAACTACATTACAATGCCAGTGTGATTAATTACATAAAATGTGGGTACAAACAATAATTGCTGTTAATAATCATGCAAATAAATTAAGTGTTGGCATTCTAATGAAATAAATCTGTCAGCATGCTTGTTTTCAGTGCAGACTTAGAACCAGAAGGAAGATTCATTGTTTGATAAACCATGTGCTATTCTTTGTTGATATTCATCTTACTTTGGAAATCTAGATTTTTTTTAAGGATTACTACATTTATTAATAAATAAATAAAGTTATTTAACACTGCATATTTCTATAGAAGGGTGTTATCAATGGATTTAAAGTTATGAAATACTAAAGTTAACTATTTTAATACAACATCATCTAACACAATCTTAATTTAACCATTCGGCCACCCTCCCAACACAGTGGAAGTGTCTTCAGTTTGTTATTATTCTTTAACACATAAGTCTTGGTCGTGAGATTACTTTTTTTCTGATGCCTTCCTCACATTTTTTCATACAACACAGCTAAGATTAACTTTTATACTCAGTTTAATAACCACAAGTATTCCAATCAGTGTAATAAAAATTGACAAAGAATTCAACAAAATGCTGAAATGTGATCAAGTCCCAATATTTATTATGAAAATTAAGCATTTTCTTTCCATTATGAACAAAACTTCATCATACTGCAAAGTAATAAAGAAAAATCCCTTTTAAACTTCCTTAAATCAATCATGTGGTCGCTATCAACCAATCAAAACTCAACCCTATGGATCCTCTATGATTAATTAAAACACTTCACATTAAAATAAAACACATTCAGTTGTACTGAAAAAAAATATTGTGCAGTTTAAACCATAAGTAAAAAACATAGTTAAAACATTACTGAAACAATTAATAATCTACAGTTGCACCCTCTTTAATATTAGTAAACTTGTGATTGAAATTCTATCATTCAGACTGGGGTATTTATAGTACTGAGCAAAATTTGCCAGAACAATTCCCTGGCTTCTAATTGTGCTTCCCAATTATCCCACCAAACAAATGTATCCACCTTTTCTAAAACAAAATAAATAAACAAAAAAAAAAAACAATAATATATTACATTTGTTACACATAGATGTGTGATTGTTGAATTTTTTTTATGTTTAACAGAAATTATGCAAAAAATGGATTAGGTTCTGGAATATAGTCATGGGGATGACAATCACTGTGATGATAGAACAAATAATGAAATAGTAACCTATAATTCATCTAAAAATGTGATCACCAATAAAACCACATATAACAGAAGTGGCATCCTATGAAGTTAATGAGACCTTAAGGTATAATGTTGAGGAGCATGCACAATGTAAAGAAATAATTGATTTGAAATTCCGGTTAAGATTTAATCCATCATTTAAGAAGGTTCAGGCGATTACAACAAGGATTAAAGCTGATACCTTAGACAACATATTAATATTTGGAAACTGCTCAAAAATATAGGAACCCACAGCTTGATAATACCTTTTTCATGTTTCTATTAAGCCTAGCATGTTCCAAAAGGTCTTAGATTATATATTTCCTAATGGTGTAGAGGAAGGCTACATTTTACATGGGGAACTATTAGAGCTTTTTCATTGGACCTGTTTCGGGTGCAGTGGTTAACGTTGTCACCTCACAGCAAAAGGCTCACTGGTTTGATTCTCAGCTGGGGTGCCTTCTGTGTGGAGTTTGCATGTTTTCCCTGCATTTGAGTGGGTTTCCTCTGGGTACTCCAGTTTCCTCCCACAATCCAAAGACATGCATCTGGAGTGTTTCTCCCTTGGCCTCCACTGAAAATAGGCTCTGTTCTAGTCGGACTTTCCTGGTCAACAAAATGATAAATAAATAAAAATAAAATAAATGAAAATTATGATTAGGGGCAATAAGCAGTTGTTAGAGAAATTGGAGGAAGAGATAAAAATACTTCAAAATGATATTGTAAAGGATTTGCTGTTTTCTAATTTAGTGCAATATTACCAAAAAAGTTTTCCATGATGTGCATATGCACTGGGAGGTGTTCTGGAAACTGAAACAGAAAAAGCTGAAGCATGATGATATGGATTGCAAAAACAAATGTGCCTATCCAAAACCTGTGGTTTCAAAGGCCAAGCATAAGATATCTAGATTAGATTCTAATCAAAAGCATAGATCCTATATTAAAGATGGCAAAATTGTAGCATAATTGTTTCAATAATGTTTTAACTATTTTTGTTTGTTATGGGTTTAACTGCGCAATTTTTTGTTAGTGTAACTGAATGCATTTTATTTTAACATGAAGTATTTTAATTATAGAGTATCAATATGGCTGAGCTTTTACTGGTTGATGTAGACCACATTACTGATTGAGAGAAGTTTAAGAGAGTTTACTCTTTGTTGTTACTTTGTATTTTGATGAAGTTCTGTTCCTAGTGCAATGGAAGAACTTACTTTTTATAATAAATCTTGGGATTTGATCACGTTTCAGCATTTTGTTGAATACTTATTTTAATAAATTAACTGAGATATTACACAGAAGATGGAAATGAATGTTGAACTGTATCTGCTAGAAGACATTAAAGTTCTTCATTTTATTAATCAAAAGTGGGATACTTTTTAGCTTTCAATTGGTTCTTGATGTGTAGAGGGCCTATCTTCATGCTGAACTTCATAGGCATTTCAGCCATAATCTCAGAAAGACAAAAATGGACAGGGGGAATCTACCAATTAAAATACAATTGTTAGAAAGGTAACATATAAAGAAACAAACATTATCCAGCTACAGAATCAAAAATTAAGGAACTACAGTCATATTAAACCAAATCATTTTTCTACTAACCATCTCAGAATAAAAGTAATTATTATGAATGGGTCCAGATGCCAGTCAACTGCCTATCCTTTATAATACAAACAAGTATCATACTAAAGTATATTCTTTGAATTTATCTGACAAGACGATGAATGATCCTTAAGCAAATTTTGAAGTTTTCTCTTCTATCTTTTCAGATCTCTATAGTTCCTTCATAAAATTATAACTATAAAGTTTTCAAAAGTTTCCTTCTACTTATCAGGTTAATAATTTCCCACTATTTGTAAAACAGGTGCTCAACAATATTAAGACACTGTTATCCTAACAAAGCTCTTGGCCACAGGGAGTTTATTTGGTCTGTATAGCTTCTTTAGCAGTAAATTATCCAACAAATTCTTAAATTAATTTGTATTTAATTCAATGGATTTCAGATCCATTATTTAACCAATCAAAGCCAATTTGTATTTAAAAACCTTATACTGACTTCCTAAATATTAATAATTGCCCCAGTAGTGGCCAGAAATTTTAATGTCAATTTTATCATGTCATTTCTGGCAGGTCAAATTTTTGTTCCCCATTTCATTTGGATTTTTGAGAAAAAAAGGACAAACTGCACAACAGACCATTGCTTTGGACATTATTATTCTCATGAATCCAAATCTTATTTTTGTTAAAACAGACTATATAAGTATTTGGTTTTTCCACTTATTTTTATTGATTGGTGCATATATTATTTTCTATATCTTCAACATATGATTTTATTAATAGCATCTCTTCAGAAGCTACCATAACCAAAAATGGAACTCAACATAGTTGTCTCTTGTCAGCTCATCTCTTTAACTTGTATACTGAACCATTATTGCTACATATAAGGTTGACTACTGCTATGTCATTTAAAGAGCTAAAGTGTAGATTATTGCCTTTAACAGCTTTTGGAAATATTAATAGAGTAGACAGTCAACTATCCGAATGTTGATTATCTAAAAGGTTAATTATCCAAACCAGCCTTCCAGAGTTTTTGGGTAGGCAAACTCATAAAGTCTGAAAATGTAAATATTATACGTATTCACTTGAGCATGATTTTTGAGCTTGTAGCCAGCTCATGTGTGAAAAATATTCTTTATTGTTCATTGGAATCACTGAATAGTTGAAAAGTGTATTCCTCTGTGCAGGAAAAACAAGAGTTTAGAAGTTTTTAATCATTTCAGTTATATGTTTGATTATCCATACAATCTGATTATCCAAACTATCCTAGGTCCCAATTAGTTCAGATAATCAAATTTCTACTGTATCTACTCTCACTCCCCACAGCATCATTCCCAAAACCTTATCTGTTATTTACACCTTTGCTTATTATTCTAACTGTAATCTAAAAACTATTTTATTCCCATACTTTGATGATTGCTATATCTGGAACAAACATTTCTATTAACATATGTTCTTAAAGATTTTTGCTTCTAAAAATAATGTATCTAATAGGCAAAACAATATCATCAAATTCTGGAATGGGGTTTAAATAGAGATAAAAAAGGTGGAAATTATTTAAAATGTCTTTTGCAACTCTAGTGTATTACTGCAATGTATATCTTTCTCAGAATTCTGTTATTAATAAATACCTTGTGTCAACCTCAAAGACATAATTAAATCATTACATAACAAACATTTTGAAAGGTATCTGGTTGCCTAAGCTGGCCACAATTTCTTATTACATATTTCAGCACGAAAACAACACAAGGATTTAATTTACCAGACTTATACTGAACTTTTTAATTTATCATTCCAATAATCTATTTTGTATCACAGTTGGATACTGTTAGCCTATTTTGGTCCCCAGTCTAGATCTTATTATAAACTTCAAGCATGCAAACTACAAAAGGGATGTGATTCATAAATGATGGCCTCATAGTGCTAAGAGTGTTTGCATCTAGGTGTGTGATTCAGAAAGCACTGCTATACAACAAGACTAATTGGAAAGCAGAGTATAGTGGAAATGTATGGTAATGAATGCATAAAGAGTAGTGCTATATGCTAATGAAGTAAAAACATGGTATAGTGATTCAGAAATGCATAAATAATACGCAACAATGTCACTCCCAACGTAACAATGATAATGGCCACATACTTCCATTCAGCCAGAAGAAAACTTTAAAATATATTGGGTTGCTACTGCTTTTGTAAATTTATATCTGCAAGAGGCTCTTATAGCTGCAGATGTTGCCGATAGTATGTGATTTTGCCAATGGTGTGTAACTTTGCATGATGATCAAACAAAGTAAACATCATGTTGATGTCTAGACAATGCCATACACATGCCTGAGCGGGTCTATATTATAACATTGAATTTTATAAAGATTGAATGTTATAATATCGAACCAGTAATGTCAAATGCCGAAAACAGCGAAGGTGCAGGACACCAAATTCTTTCCCAGGGAAAGAATTCGGTGGGCCGTTGCTGTGGCTTCGCTGTTTTCAGCGTTCAATATGTTGGAACATTACAGGTCGGGTTCAGGTAAGTGTGCAATTCTGTGTAGGTTACGGGGTAGGTTAGGTGAGTTAGGGTTAGGGAGCGGGTCAGGTAAATGTGCGGTTGTGTGGACGTTAGGGTTAGGGCGCGGATCAGGTAAGTGTGTGATTGTGTGTAGGTTAGGGTTAGGGGGTGGGTTAGGTGAGTTAGGGTTAGGGCGCAGGTCAGGTAAGTGTGTGGTTGTGTGTAGGTTAGGGTTAGGGGGCGGGCTAGGTGAGTTAGGGCTAGGGCGTGGATGAGGTGAGTGTGCGATAGTGACGGACCTTAGGGTTAGGGTTGGGTTAAGGTAAGTGGATAGCTAGTAGTGTATGTAAAGTTTAGTTTAGGTTTAAGTGTAGGATTTTAAGTGTATGTGTGTGGATTGCTGTTTTTTGTATATGTTTGTGTTATGTGTATGTTTCTCAGAATAGCGATTTTTTTCCCTGGGAAAAAAAATCACTATTCTGACTGTTCGATGTTTTCAGATTTCAGTGTTTAGGGTTCGGGATTATAACATTCGATGTTTACGAACTTCGATGTTATAATATAGACCCACCTGAGCAGCACAGGAGTGAGGATTAAGGGTCTGACAAGCTAATACCTACCAGGTGTGCCTCATTCAGAGTAATGGTCAGTCAATGATATGTCAAAGATCCATGTTTGTACAAGTCACACTTTGAAAGGCTGAGTCACACTGGGTAATTGTTAAAAATGTGTTTAAACATAACTGAAGAATTAGAAGCCAAGTGGATAGTGAGACTAAGGGCAGATAAGGGCCATGAATTGAATGAATATGTACCATTATGGCCAAAATTGAAGTCTAGACAACTCTGCAGATAGATTTATTTAAGTAAATTTGCACTGGGGAATTTTTTAACTTTATGTTGAAAATTTATATATATATATATATATATATATATATATATATATATATATATATATATATTTCTTGCATTATTCACAACAATACTTTTTTTTATATGTGCTTTTCATATGTGTATTTGGAAGCTTGGAGTGTATTTTAAAATTGCACATAGTGCTTTAATGACTTAAGGTTTAAGTAAGCATTGGTCATTTTAAGTCATGTGTCTTAATAGGATTTGTATATATTGGGGGTTGATTGTGTTATTTTATATTGTTTACTGACAGCTGAAGAAGTAGGGTTGCCCATGAAAGCGCTTATGTATATTAAAATTGTTTGTACTGGATCCTAAAGCTGTCTCCAAGTACTGCTGTTTCTTTTGTAATGTTTAAATAATACACATTAAGGAATATGACTGAAGTTTGGTATATATATCGTCCACATCATCACTTATCGTGGTGGTCCAACCTTGTATTTTTTCTGCATCATCTAAAATATATGTGAGGTGGCTGTGCAAAAATTCCAGACATGGGTAAAGATTACTAATAATGAGAATGATATCTCTAACCATATGAAGCCAGATTACCTAATGGGCATGTATCCACAGTGGAAAACAATGAAATGGAGGCATTCCATGCTTTAGCATAGTCAATGGACAAAGATAATACAATTAATACTTTACGTACATTTTATGAGTATCCAAAACATGGTCGCACTCTCTCCTAGATTTTCATTCACAGTTCTGTCCTATCCTCCCATTTCCCCATTTCAACCTGTTCTGAAATAAATGAAACACACACACACACACACACACACACACACACACACACACACACACACACACACACACACACACACACACACACACACACACACACACACACACACACACACACACACACACACACACACACACACACACACACACACACACACACACACACACACACACACACACACCCATGCCTAAATAATGTATTGCAATATAAACTTTCATTTCAGAAGTAAAAAAAAAATTATAATTGCAAGTGTAATTGCCTCTGCTCTTGGTAAGTGGTTACTTGCTGCAACTTGTTATTAGATGTTATGTTTTAAAAGTGTGTAACTGTATACTCCTTTCCAATGAATAACCTCTCACAACTGAAAATGTTTTACATATATCTGCTACTTGTGGTTCATGGCTCCTTTGCACTGTGACAGGTGTGCATCAGTTAGCATACTGGACATGAAGGAAAGGAATAACAGGAGGTTGACTTCCTTGTTACTTCCTTAATGGCTCAACATGTAAATGATGTGTGTACTCCATTTCAGTGCAATAGCTGCAGAGTATGAATCCACATATGGAATAATGTTATTTGAATGTTTTCTTTTGGTGTTATTCTTGCAATCATTTCATAATATTTTTTTACCCTTCTGCTATGCAAATACCTTTAAGAAAATGTGACATTGTTTCTATATCTGTAAGGCTTTCCATGGATCATTGTTGTCATTTTATTGTTTTGCCTCCCATTATTGCTGTATTACTTCTAACATATTTGTTTTTTTTTTATTCTTACACACTCATCCTGCTATCAATTCACACAAGTGTTTAATGATAGCTGTCATATAAGTTCCTCTGTAGCATTACATGTACATACACACATCGAGAGGTTGATTATGGCTTCCATGAGGTTCGCAGGTTCATAGGTTCATAGGTATGTACTAGGCTAATGGCTCCGGAGGCTTTACAAGCCTAGCCCATAGACATGCCCTGGCATTGTGCTGGCCGACATTAGTTCCCAGTGCCTCTATCAAGTATATCCACTGGAGTGATCCCCGGGGTGAACTTTCTATTTCCCATCCACTCATCAAGATTTCTTTTGAAGAGGGCCAGTGAGGTGCTCTGCTTGACATGCATGGGAAGTCTATTCCAGAGCATGGGCAGTCTCTGGGTTATGAACCTGTCCCTCCAGCATGTTCTGTAGATTGTATTTATGAGGTTGAGAACTCTGGAGCATGTGGTGCAGAGGGATTGGGATTTTTTTAGATGTAGTGTTTCTAACAGATCTGGGCCAGACATAGCTTTGTTAGTCAAGCACAGATCACCTCTTAGTAGATGATATGAGAAAGAGAATAGCTGGAGTTTTTTGAGTCTGTCCATGTAGGACATGTATTTAAGGCCTAGGATCCTCTTCGTGAGGTACTTTTGCGAGGCCTAGGATCCCCTTTGTGAGGTACTTTTGTGGCCTTTCCAGCTGTTGCATGTGTCTAGTGAGGTACATGCCAAATGGGGCATTATACTCAATGATTGGCCTAATGAGGGAAGAGTAGAAAGAGATGTTGATCTTTTTCTTCCTGGATGCAAAAGCCTTGGTAATGAGATGTGTCACACAGAAGGACTTTCTGACCACAGTGACAATGTGGTGGTCAAAGGAGAGGTTGCTGTCAACCTGTGTCACCAGATCTCTTATAATGACTTAAGTGTTCAGTGGGTTCCCATCGATGTGGTAATTAGTGGGAACTGAGTTTTTCCTAAAGGGGATGACAACACAATTTTTGGTATTAAGCTTAAGGCCATGGTATCAAAACCAGTCATTGGTCTCAGTGAGGCCTTTCTATAGGATGTGTACATCATTTGGGGAGTTAATAATGGCTCCCACCTTGCAGCTGTCTGTTAACTTGATCAGCTAGTGTCCCTCTGTGTTGGCCTGGACTTCTGAGAAGTAGATGCCAAACAGGAGAGGGCCCAGGACTGATCCCTGTGGGACTCCACTAGCGACTGGTTGGCAGTCTGACTTGTAGTCTGTTACTTTCACACTGTGGGTTCTATCTTTGAGCCAATTTGATCAGAGCTCCTACTTGCTGCATGTGTTTTTAATGTTTAAATTGCACACACACATTGAAGAAGTGCTTTATGACCTGAATAACATGGGCTAGCTATACCTGAAGTGCTTTTACTGGCAATTTTCCAGTTGTACAATTGTGAACAATTGATTTAGTTTTTCTGGTATACTTTTAAAATCTGGCAAGTGTTTATTTACTGCATTGCTCTCTTGCTTAGGTTTCTTAGCTATAAATCTTAGTTCATTCTGAAGTGTGCTACTTTACCCCCACCCTCAAACCTTTCTGAATGTATTATTATAAAATAACTGCCTGTTGTTGCCTTCACGCTTACCCTAGAATATCTGCTTTTCTCTTTTCCTAGTTGAACTCTACAGTTCCCTACAAAATGGAGTCTACAGGAATGCAATTGGTCACCATAAGAAAATCAGTTTCTCTCAGCATTTAAGCAGAGTAGGTTGCACACAAAAAGCATTTGTTAAGCTTTCACTTACAGTGCTGTGCAATTAAGCAGATCACCATTTTGATCAGCCATAGGGCTCTTTTTTCTACTTGAGTGTTTGCCTCCTTCCCCTGTAACTTAAGTAAACTGACTCTTAGCTAGCTTTAGGACACCTTAGGAAACCTTGTACACTGCAATAGCTCCGCTACATTCGCCCTCGATACGCTCAGGCTCTCTTCGCTCCCCTCCCTGCCCCCAATTCCCTCCCACCCCAGTACCTCTAAATTTATAGCACTATAGCCACTCCCGCACTTTCTAGATCCTATCTGCTTTTATCTGGGATAATTCCTCCCACTCCCATTCTTCTACCTACATTTTAATAGCACCTATTAGCTTTCATCTGGCATTCTCCCATCCCCCTTCCAGTACCTTTACCTCACCACTCTATCTTGTGGTGTTGCATCACCAGGTAAAACAGTTCCTCAACTCACTAGCTGAATCACAGATAATGATATACTCCTCTTTACTACCCCTCTTGTTCGCACCATACCTCCTTACCTTGTATGAAAACCAGTTTCTCATGGGATTTCAGGTCCCGAAAGTCCATACTATCACCCCAGCTGTAAATCCTCCCACCTTCAACCATACTTACAGTACCAGGTCCTATCCAGCATCTTGTTCAGTATATCGACATCTCAACCCCAGGCAAATTAGCTCTAGATCCAAACACTACCACAAACTAATAAACAAATTCCTGAAGTTCATCACCAAGTATAGACTTAACCTAATACTTGGTGGTGATATTCACCCCAACCCTGGCCCACCCACTCCAGATACACATACCCCCTCTACTTGTAATCTAAGCTACAAACCTACAATTAATAGGCCAACTAACTCTCTACTAACCTGTCATCTCAATATTAGAAACATTAATAACAAGGTACATGAATTGCATGCACTTCTGGATGTCCACTCCCCTGAGATTCTCTGTTTATCTGAAACCTGGTTAAAACCTAACACTACAGACAATGAAGTGTTACCACCTGGGTACAACATACACAAGTTGGATCATGCTTCTAGGAAGGGGGGTGGGGTAGTTGTACTCTATAAATCTGAGTTGAATGTCACCATAGATGTAATACAACCACCTCAGATTAATAACTCAGAGATTCTTGCCACCAAATTTCAACTTAATAAAAATAAATGCATTAATATCATCTGTATGTACATTCCCCCAGGTAACAATATATCTACACTTGAAGATGTCCTGCACTGGCTATCATGTCACTACCCCCAAGAAACCTTACTACTTGGAGACTTTAACATAGACTGGGGCACCTGTTCCCCAGAATCCCCAACCACCCATATTAACCTGTGTGCATTTACACAAATCATATCCACCCCTACCAGGATAGGTAAACCCAACCAAAAAGAAAGCATACTTGACTGGGTACTCATAAATAGTCACCCCCAACTGTACACCTCTGGTACCCTCCCTGAAGGCCTAAGCGATCACCTTCTCACATATGTAATTAAGCACAAAGCCATTAATTCCCAACAACCCTTACTCAGAAAGGTTAGAAACAATAAAAATGTTGACCCTGCCAAATTCCAACAAGAGCTAAATTCATGTAATTGGTCTATTCTAAAACACCTCCCCTTAGAGGAAGCAGTAGCATACTTTAACAACAAATTCCTTGAGATCCTTGATTTGCATGCACCTGTTCGTTCAAAGAGAACAAAGGCAAAAACTGCGCCATGGCTTTCTAAAGAGTCTAAACTCAAAATTGCCGTTAGAAACAAAGCATGGGCTTTATGGCATTCTTCTAAATACCCCCAAGATCACATTAAATACAGGCAACCCAGGAACGAAACTAAAAAAATCCATTTTACAAGACAAAAAACAATACTACTGTAATTTACAGACAGTAAATCAAAGTAACCCTCAGAAGTTTTGGGCATGTTTAAATAATCTACTACATCCTGGACAAACTTCAACCCCAATCCCTGCTGCTACTATTGATAAAACCCCTGAAGATGTTTCTGACAGTTGTAACTGATTCTTTACTGAGACAATTCAAGCCCTAGCTAGGCAACTACCTCCTAGCTCTCCTGGTCCTGAAAGTAGCACCCCTAGAAACCTGCTCGCATTCAGCTTCCAACTAGTCGCCACTTCACTTATCCGTACCGTGATCAAAAAATTAAAAACCCACTACACTTTCTGCTGATCAACTCTCTGCCGAGTTCCTACAAAAATCAACTGATGCTATTGCTTACCCCATCTCAATACTAATCAATCGAACCATAGTAGAAGCTAAAATTCCCACCATCTGGAAAATGTCCTATGTAATCCCACTTCACAAAGGAGGCAGCTCTACTGAATTCTCCAATTGTAGGCCAATAGCTATACTCTCTCCACTTGCAAAGGTTATAGGAAAATGTATTCATAGACAACTCATGCACCACTTAATCCAGAATCACCTTATGGCAGACATTCAGCATGGCCTCCATCCTCATCACAGCACTACTTCAGCCCTCCTAGCCTTTACCAACACCATAAACCATAATCGCAACAATAATTATATATCCTCAGCCCTCTTCTTGGATCTTTCCAAGGCATTCGATATATGGTTGATCACCAACTTTTAATCCACACCCTGCAAACATTCTGTCTAGATACTAGACAACTTTAATGGTTTCAATCCTACCTGAATGGCCGACAGCAGGCTGTCCTCTGGCAGAAAAAACTATCTAACCTTCTACCTAACACCCTTGGAGTATCACAAGGCTCTATACTATGGCCCTTGCTGTTCTCCATCTTCATTAACGACCTTTATACTGTCATCCCAAAAGTCAGCTGTATCCAATATGCTGATGACTCTACTCTGATTTGCTCGGCCACATCTCCAATAGAGTTATGGTTAGCTACCCAGGCCACCTTTAATACAATAGAAAACTGGCTTTCTGAATGTCATCTGATCCTAAATCCCCAAAAAACTAAAATGCTGTTATTTTCACCAACACGTAGGTCTACCGCTTTCACCTTTACCATAAATTCAAGTGATGGCACAATAATCCCACTGACCCCTCTACAAAACTATTAGGTGTCATCATTGATAATAATCTAAAATTCGACCTACATGTTAACCAAACTATCAAAACCATCAATAAAAAGCTAGGGTCACTTTACAGAATAAAAGCCTTCCTAACCCCTCCAGCTGAAATTGCCATAGCTCGCTCTCACCTTCTTAAACCCCTTCTGTATGCATCCCCTCTACTCTCGAATTTAAACAAGACTGTCCTTAACAAACTGTCAATTTGCTACAGCCACATTGCCAGGTTTGCCACTGGGCTGCCTTTTAGGACACATCATTGCATCAATATAAATCAGCTTGGGTGGCTTGAACTACCCAGCCTAATCCAGTATAACCAACTGATTATGGCCTATAAAATCCTCTATAATCCAGACAATACTCCTGCACTTAAAAATATTATCACCCCCTATAACAGTCCTAGACCGCTTCGATCCTCTAACAAACTGCTAATTCAGACTAGCAAAATTAATAACACAGCCGGTGACTCTCTCTTTGCAAACTCTGTAAGTAGATCCTAGAATTCTCTTCCAGCTAATATTACCTTACTTCCCACCTTAGCTCAATTTAAAACTAGACTCAAACAACATTTGTCACTTAACTGGCTATGTCAATGTATCAAGCCTGGCTAACTCTCTCTAGAATGTGTAAAAATCTGTTAACCAGATTACTGTGTAATTTAATGTAATCCTGATTTACGCTTGGGATTAACTCTAACCTGTGGAACTTGTTTAACTTGCTTACTTATGTAATATTTGTAAATAGTCTGTTTGTAATATGTAATGCTGGTATTATGTAATGCTGTATCTGCTTACCCTTGGATCTTTTCTCCCTGGGCCTCCGCTGAAAATGGACATGCATCCAGTCGGACTATCCCGGTCAACAAATGTAAAATAAATAAAATAAAAATAAATAAGTTTTGCAACCCACCTAGTGATATAGGGATTGATGCCTAGTTTGGTGAGTTTATCAATAATTCCTGAGTGGGGAATGGTATCAAAGGCCTTGGCCAGATCAAGGTAGGCTGTATGAACTGTCTTGCCCTTATCCACAGCTCTGGTAGCTGACTCAAAGAAGACAGCCGGGTTGAGCAGGCATGATCTGCTTTCCACAAAACCAAATTGTGTGGGACCTAGAGTTTGTAGATTTCCTATATCCTTGTTAATTAGGTCCATGATGATGTGCTCCATAGCCTTACATATCAGACTCATCAGGCTAGTGGGGCAATAATTCCCATGGTCTGTAGTCCCTCCTCCTTTATGGAGAGGGATGCCTGTAGCAGAGCACCCTTTAGTAGGGACAAAGCCTGAGGTGATGCTGTGACTGAACAGGGCACACAGATGTGGTGCCAGTTCACTTTGTAGTTCATGTAGAACACATCCAGAATTATTGTCGGGTCCCATGGAAGCTGTATTCTTGGCATTGGACAATGCAGCTTTAACCTGTGATGCAGTAATGCTGAGTGCCTGGCATTCCTCCGGTATTGTGATTGGTCCTTCAGGGGTGAGAGAGTGGTAAAGTTGGCACCAAATCTGTCAGCCAGTATGTTGGCAATATCTGTTAGCTAAGTATAGGAGGTACCATTGTGCAGTAACTCAGAGCAAACCTGAGTATTGCTGTGGAGATTCTTGATATAACTATAGAAAGCTTTGTGGGTGTTTTTAGTGTCTGCCACAATTCTGCCTTCATAGCTGGCTTTAGAGGTTTTGATGAGGGATCTCAACTTTTTGTTGAAGCTAATAAGGGAGTTTTTGCAGTCTTGGGACTTCACCTTTTTCTGCAACAGTTTCTTCCTTCTGTTGTAGAGTTTATTAATGGCAGGGAACCACCAGTTTGGCTTCCTTTTTTCGGAAGAGAGTGTCTTGGTTCTGTGGGTATGGCTAGTTCCCTGCATTTATGTATGTGTTCGTAAAGTGCATTGGTGTATGATTTGGCAGTCATGCATCTATTTTCCTGTTGACATGGGTTCCATGAAGTTAACCGTCTCTGTTTTTAGGATCCAAAAGTCAGCTTTGGAGAAGTTTTTCATGGTGGTTACCTTTGTGGGGGTGTGAGTGTGATGCAGATTTCCATTGTGATTAGTTTGTGGTTGGATCAAACCAGGGAGGAATTGACTATTGGTGTAGAGCAATGATTGCCCATGTTAGTAATAACCATGTCAATGATGTTGCTTCCTCTAGTGGGGGTAAGAATGAGCTGGTCCAGGGCACTGGAACTGATGAATTCCAAGAAGTGTTGGACCAGTGTATTGGTACATGTGTAGTTTTCCCAGATGATGGAGGGACAGTTGAAGTCACCTAGTATGAGTGTATTGGGTTGGACCCTAATAGTTTCCAGGGTGCTTAGGAACGTGGAGTGAGATTCTTGGGACATGGTTGGGGACCTATAGCAGACTACGACCTGAATCACTGTCTTATTCAATGTTAGTTGTACCTGAAGTATCTCAAATGTGTTATACTGGGCTACTAGTCTGGAGGTGTGCATATCCTTTATGAATATGGAGACACCTCTGCCTTTGGAGCTTCGGTCCATGTTCTGGTGCCGAAAGGTGTGGAATGAGTTATAGCCTGGTAGTGCAGGGGTGCTTTCTGCTGCTTTAAACCAGGTCTCCTTTACAGCACAAATGTTGATGTTCTCCATTTTGAGGAGTGCTTCAAGCAAGTGCATCTTGAAATTTAGACTTCTAGCATTGAGCAGCATGACCCTCGGACTGCATTTATTTATAGCTGTTATGGTGGTAATTTGGTCTTTGGAACACCCCCTAAAAAAGGCACTATAGGGGTGGCAAGAGCCTTAGCCAGTACCAGGAAACCCAGGTGTGGCAGATGCAGGCCATCTCTGGCAAAGCATCAAGGTCTGTCAATCATGTCATTCCCAAGCATATACTGGATCCCCTTAGAATGATACCAGAAACATTCAATTGTTGAAGTCAATCATTTCTGCTTGTACTGAGGTATCATTCTGGGAGATGGTAAGATGCTGCTCAGGGCTAGGGTCATAGCTGCCTGGGCCACATAATCTGAGAGCTACTCCATGTCTCTTTTCATGTAGTCCAGGGAGATGCATCTCAGTTCATTCACACTCACATGGACAGTGACAGAGTCATACTTGTACTTGTTGTAGAGTGACCTTACTGCGTGTGTTATGTGTGTTATGGTTCAAGCCCAACCTCCATTATGTACCCTTTTTATATTATATATTTTGTCTAGAAACAATGCTGATAATATGAGCACTTCATTCTTTACACTTTTGAACACTCTCACATGTGTACTAAAATTAAGGAAAGTGCTGTGTTCTCATACGTCGATGCATATGAATAATGTGAGTCAGTGGACAATATGCAAGTCTGACATCAAAGTGCAACAGCTTGTATTATTACATTTACTCATTATCTGATGTTAAACGTACGACAGTACCTGTGATATTCTTACCTATTGTGTATGTCATCATGCTCACCTCACTAATTTAAAAACACATGACTGTGTTCATGCTGTGGATTATAAAGTACATTCTCCCAAATAAATAAGTAAATACTCCAAAGTAAACATATTTTGAAATATGCAAAATGAAAACACACACACACACACAAAGTATAGCCTTACATACATATATTTCCACACCTTCAATGGCATATGTAGCTAATGCTGTTTTTGTTTTAATATGCTTGGAATATGCATAGCTTCACATCCGCTCACACGCAGTGTCTATATTACTTTCTTCTATATTTTACTTTCCCTAAAATAATAATGATGTTACTTAAAACTCAATCACACCACACATATGCACCAAAACATCTTAGAAACTAAAAATGCTATTTTGTTATCATTTGTTATGTGAAGAGTTAGCATAGAGCTGTGTCACTATTCAGTGATGAGTGTAAGGAAATGGCCATTCTCATTCCATGCAAAACTGAGAAAATCCCTATGCATGTGGTAAGACTGTGCCATCAGTCATGTACCAGAGCATGGCATCAGCATGCATCAGTTAGCATTTTAAACATAAACAACATGAATGCAAGGGAATCTTTTCCCTGTAAATGCTTTTATGGCTCAACAAATTAATGAAATAAATAATCTGTTATTGTGCAATAGGTACAGGTTTGTCTTTATTTTACAAAAATTATGTAAGTCTGCAGCTGTAGGACATTGTAATATACATCATGGGACATACCTCCTGTCAGAGCTGCAGTGATGATATATATATATATATATATATATATATATATATATATATATATATATATATATATATATATATACACACACACACACACACACACACATATATATATATATATATATATATATATATATATATATATATATATATATATATGTATATTAGCACACATCTCCTGTCACAGCTACAGTGACAAGCTTGGCTAATGTTCTTTTTGTTTCATATGAGCGGGAGATGCATGGATTCAAATCTCCTCAGGTGCATTAACTATTGTAATGCTGTCAAGAGTTGCTTCACTCTGAAATAGCAAATGCTTTTAGATAAAACACAGTCACATCACACACATAGACAAAAATGTATTAAGCAATAATATTCATGATACCCCATTTACATTAGTAGAATATTTGATGTACTGCTTCTGATGGACTTAATACTGTAGCATGTATAGCATAGCTTCCATACCAGTCATCCACACATTTCTTACCCTCACTTCACATTCTTGTAATGTACACTCCTCTGTGGTGTTACTACTGAATACATAGTCCAATATGTAATGAGTTTTGCTTCCAGGGGTTTGCTTCTAATGTGCAGTATGTAGTCTATTACAAATGTGTTGTCATCTCTAGGTAATACAACCTGTAACCATGTTAAAGAATACATAAGTACAACACAGAGAAATAACAAAAGTTGTTAGGAAAATACATATAGGTTCATAGCTTTGTAGGTGTGTACTAAGCTAATGGCCCTGGAGCCTATATAAGCCTAGCCCAAGAAGATTCCCTGGCATCATGCCACCCAAAGTTAGTTCCCAGTGCCCCTGTCAAGCAAGACCACTGAAGTGATCCCTTGAGTGAGCTTCCTATTACCCATACACTCATCAAGATGTCTCTTAAAGAGGACCAGTGAAGTGCTCTGCTTCACTTGAATGGGAAGTTTGTTCCAGAGTATGGTAATTCTCTGGGTTAGCAGCCTGTCCCTCCAGCATGTTCTATTTATTGTGGTAATGAGGTTTAGGTCCTTGGAGTGTGTGGCACAGAGGGATTGGGATTTCTTTAGGTGTAGCATATATAGCAGCTCTAGGTCAGACATGGATTTGTAGGTCAAGCAGAGATCACCTCTAAGTAGGCAAGAAGAGACAGATTATTGCTGAAGTTTTTTGAGTCTGTCCATTTAGAGTATGTGTCTAAGGCCTAAGATCCTCTTAGTGAGGTATTTTTGTGGCCTTTCCAGTTGTTGTAGGTATGTAATGAGGTACACACCGAATGAGGCATTGTTTTCTATAATAGGTCTAATGAGGGATGAGTAGAGAGGGATTATGACCTCTTTCTTCCTGGATGAAAAACCTTTTGGAATGAGATGTGCCACATAGAAGGACTTTCTGACTACAGTGGCAATGTGGTTATCAAAGGAGAGGTTGCTGTCAACCTGTGTCCCCAACCTGTGTCTTATCACACTTTCAGTGTTTAGTGGACTACCACCTATGTGGTAGTTCATGGGCACCAAATTTTTCCCAAAGGGAATGACAATGCACTTTTTGGCATTGAGCTTAAGGCCATGGTTCTGGCACCAGTCATTGGTGTCAGTGAGGCCTTTTTGTAGAATGTCTACATCAGTTGGAGAATCAATAATGGCTCCCAGTTTGCAATCATCTACGAACTTGGTCAACCAGAGTCCCTTTGTGTTGGCTTGAACTTCAGAGAAGTAGCTGCCAAACAGGAGAGGACCTAGGACTGATTTCTGTGGGACACCACTTGTAACTGGTCGGTAATCAGATTTGGAGTCCGCTACTTTCACAGTGTGGGTTCTATCAGTGAGGCAGTTGGCAACCCATCTTATGACATAGGGGTTTATGCCTAGTTTAATGGGTCTGTCTATGATTTGTGAGTGAGGGATGGTGTTGAAGGCCTTGGCAAGATCTAGGTAGGCTGTGTGAACTACCTTTCCCTCATCCACAGCTCTGGTGACAGACTCGAAGAAGTCTATCAGGTTGAGCAGGCATGATCTACCTTTCACAAACCCAAACTGCATGGGGTCCAGAGTTTGGAGATTCCCTATGTCCTTATTTATAAGGTCCATGATGATGTGCTCCAGAGCCTTACATATCAGACTCATCAGGCTAATGGGGCAGTAGTTGCCAGGGTCTGTAGTCACTCCCCCTTTGTGGAGTGGGATGACCATAGCGGTGCCACATTTGGTAGGAACAAAGCCTGAAATGAGGCTGTGATTGAACAGAGTACTCAGGTGTGGTGCCAGTTAACTTTGTAATTCATGTAGAACACAGCCACGGATATTATCAGGTCCCATGGAAGCTGTATTCTTGGCTTTGGACACTGTGGTTTTTGCCTGTGTAGTCATGATAATAAGGACTTGGCATTCCTCAGGTATTGTGATAGATCCTTTAGGGGGTGAAAGAGGGGTAAAGTTTGCACTGAACCTGTTGGCCAATATGTTGGTAATTTATTGCCATTGTGCTGTAACTCATAGCAGATCTGAGTATTGCCATGTAGATTCTTGACAAAACTATAGAATGCCTTGTGATTGTCTTTAAAATCTGCAGCAATTTTACTTTCGTAGCTAGCTTTAGAGGATTTGATGATGGATCTCAGTTTTTTGCTGAGGCTGACAAGGGAGTTTTTCCAGTCTTGGGACTTCACCATTTTCTGCAACAGTTTTTTCCTTCTGTTGTAGAATTTGTTTATGGTGGGGGACCACCAGATTGGCTTCCTTTTTTGGAGGAGAGCATCTTGGTTCTGTTTGGTATGGCCCATTCTATGCATTTGTGTATGTGCTCATACAGTGCATTGGTGTATGATTCAGTCATGCACCTATTTTCCATTTGCATGGGTATAGTGAAGTTAGCCACCTCTGTTTTTAGAAGTCCAAAACTTGGCTTTGGAGAAGTTTTTACAGTGGTTTCCTTTGGGGGGGGGGTGAGAGTGGGATATGGATATCCATGGTGATTAGCTTGTGGTCAGATCTGACCAGGGAGGAGTTGATTACTGGTGTAGAGCAATGGCCGACTATGTTAGTAATGACCAGGTCAAGGATGTTTCTAGCCCTGGTGGGGGTATGAATGAGTTGGTCCAGGGCGCTAGAATTAATGAATTCCAGAAAACATTGAGCAAGTGTGTTGGTACATGAGTAATTTCCCCAGTTAATGGAGAGGTAATTAAAGTCTCCCAGTATAAGGGTATTGGGTTGTACCCTAATACTTTCCAGTGTGTTTAGAAATGTGGAGTGGGAGTCTTGGGACATGGTGGAGGATCTATAGCAGGCTACAACCTGGATTACAGTTTTACCCAGTGTTAGTTGTACCTGAAGTATCTCTGATGTGTTATGTTGGGCTACTAGTCTGGAGGTGTGCATATCCTTTATGAATATGGAGACACCACTGCCTTTAGTGCTTCGGTCCAGGTTTAGGGGCCAAAAGGTGTGGTATGAATTATAGCCTGGTAGTACTGGGGTGCTCTCTGGAGCCTTGAACCAGGTCTTGGTCACTGCACAGATGTCAGTGTTCTCCATTTTAAGGAGTGCTTCAAGTGAGTGTGTGTAAGAGTGTTAAACTCATGGATTTTATAACAAATCCCTGTGTACATCTTAAGAAGTGGAAAACTGCATGAGCTGAAGTCGATGTTGAACATAGCACATCAACACACATAGGCAGGTAGCACTTGTCACTCGTCTGGTCAGGATAAAACAGACGAATAGTTGTGGGTTCGATTCTGGCAGCTTTATTATATACAAACACACCATGATTGAGGCTTAGTAACTTAAATAAACTTAAAAACAGACTGACTACTGCACTCATGCATGTTAACACTCTGGCTGTTCACTGAAAATGGCACTACTGCCTACACGTGCTCTCTATTTATACGCAGGTACCATCACTTTGAAATGCTTCTTAAAGTCAAAACAAACATTCTGTTCTACAGTACTACCATGTTTCACACTTAGAACTGCTACTGGAGACATTCAAAATACAGCACCTGTATTCTCTTTTTCTGCCATTATTCATGCAAGTTCAATTCTCCATGGTGGCAGTTATTACACATAGCATGCAGCGTGTGAGATATATTACCACCATTTTCCTGTCATTTTTCCTGATATATTTGACAGAGAGGCATAGCTGGTGAAGGTGAAAGTAGAGTTCCATTTAAATTACAGATGTGATGTGAGGAGGAGTCTAAAATGTTTATACAGTTCCTCATGATCATGAAGACCTACAGCTGTTGCGAGGGGAGGGTCTATACTGGATCTGAGTACAAAACTGAGGCATGAAATAGTTTAGCCAAGGCTGTCACTAATGCTATTACATCCCACTCATGGAGGAACAGTATCATTACCACGACAGTGATCTGAAACTCAACACAAATGACTTCTTTCACTGATAGGAGGCAGATTATGGGTCAACCCACCACCTCTGTATTCTAACTATATCATCCTATACTGCTGTAAACCACTACTATAGCATGACACAAAACACTTCTGCATTAGTCGCTTTCATTATGTGTCGCCGCTGCAGAGACTGAAGGAAATCAGGAGGTGTATCAGGAGCGACTTCAATAGCTCAGAGAGGCATGGGATAAGTACGGCTTCAGGTATCTCTGGATTTAAAGTTTAACATTAATTGTACCAACAAGGATTAACGTTTTTAGAAATAATGGCTAAGGTGGTTGTCAGACAGCTATCCTTATCTGCATATTCTGATTGTACAAACCTTATGTGGCTGTAAGATTAGTTCATGTTGTTAAGATCTAGTTAAAGTCAGGTAAGTTCTGATGGCTGTGGGTTTCACTTCTCCCAACAGCAAATTTGTTTAGTATGAATTTTACACTGCAGACATTGAATAGCTGTAGTCATACCTTTTAATACCATGTAATCAGACCAATTACAATGTAAAATCAGTTTTATATGGACAAATATTTTATATCTACATTTTCCACAGAATGGTTGTTACATGTAAAATCCGATTGTATTATAGCATTAGTATAACAATAACGGCCTCACATATTTATATCTGGATGTAATCAACCCTTAATATACAGAATGAGTAATGACTGTGACCTGAACATTAAATAGATATATGTAATATTTCTGTTTTGTCTCTCCTCTCACCCTCTTTGTTAATATCCTTTCTATTTTTTTCTCTGAAATTTTGAATGTAACATCCATTACTATTCTTTCACAACCACCAGCACAGGGAGCTGTACCAACCACAGCAGCTTGGATTGTTCTTCTGCTACTAACAGCTGAGGGACTCACCACATCGGGGTCACAACCAACCAACATTACTTCCACATCTCTCACAGTATGTGCACCATTTGTGTTAGCAGCTCTCCCCTAGAGGCTAGTTGATTGGTACTCACTGGGAGTAGTGTCAATCAAGGTGACAGGTTTATCAAACTACAGGAGCTGGCAGGTCTGGTGCAGGAGATCACAGACAGGAACCATGATGCCCCATTAAGCTGAATGGGAAAAATATAGTGGATTGCTAAATTACTTCCCTTTTCAACACTGCCTGTGGTTTCCAGGGTAGGTGATAGTAGTGACAGTTATGGGGGGGTGGGGTTAGTTTTCCACTGTGTTTACACTGGAAGGGATGAATTTACCTCCAAATACCCATTCCTATCCCACATCATGGTATTCTCTCTTGTGTTCATTACCAATCTTTCCTGTCATTCATTATCAGTCTTTCCTGTCATATCTGGCCTGTTTGTTTGCCACTGATACCTTTCCTTGCCTAATTACCAGTCTCTGATATCCTTAACTTCATTCTCCAACTTTTGTCTCTCTCTCTCTCTCTCTCTCGCAAAATTTAAAAAGGCACCTGTCCCACAAAAAAACTAACATCCCTTACATAACTCTCCACTTCACCTGTGTATGTGTGTGTGTGTGTGTGTGTGTATTACACACACTGATTTGTAACAAATGGCCGCACATTGTTGTCATTTTTAAACATAATTTACTATGTATTTATTCAAAAAGGTGTAATATATACATTATTAGATTGTGAAAAAAGTAGAGAGATATGACCTTATCCCATCTCCATTCTGATCATTCCTGAATTACTCAATTATTGTCCTTCCCTTTCCTTTCTCCACATTTTCATTTCTGTCCTACCATCCCATTTTCCCACCAGTAATCTGATAAAAATAGATAAACACACCACACACATGGATATGAATGGCTTATAAACAGGAATATCTATTCCCATACTGTCTATTTCTATACTCATCCATTATGTGATGCTTGGTATTGAGCAGTACAGCTTACTGCTTTGACTTGTCCTATGGTAAAAACTGAGAAAATTCCTATGCATGCATTAAGACGTACACATGGCTTAGTACCCTAGCTTACACATGACGCTAAAAATAACCTCTAGGGCAACAAACATGTGGAATATATGTATGGCTAGGCTTAAAAATATCCCTGCGTTTATTAGCCTAGTATATAGCTATAAACCAATGAACTTTGCCATCAGTTGTCCAACCGAGATTGACACCTATGTGCATCAATAAGCAACCCTGATATAAGCAAAATGAGGTAATATGCTCCTGTTCTCCATAACTGCTTTCATAAATCAAAATATAAATGATGTGAGGAGTCCATTCCAGTTCAATCAGTGCATGGTTCTAAGCCAATGAGAGTAGGATGTTGTTACATGTTTTCTTCACAGTCTAAAACTGTCTTCTATTATTGTGAGGTAGGTGTTCCACAGTCTATATGTCATAGGTTGCCAGCAATGACTGTGTTAGCCACAACACAAGAAAGTTTTAATTGGTATAGCTCATCATATTCTTAGTAGGAAAAACAAGGATTGAGGTTTGACATGCTGCACATCTTAGAGAACAGTTGATGCAGAGAATGAATGCAATGCTGTATGTCACTGAAGATGGAAGGCTCTCTCCCTCTCATTTTTGTATTTAATCTGCAATTGTCTGCCACTTTACAAGTAAAATTAGGACATTTATAGAATGATAACATAAGATACATTATGAAATCCTTTGCATTTTTCCTTGAAATTCTGAATATGGTGTACATTTAACTATTCTTTCTCACTGATGACCACATGCAGACAGACTTATTTTCAACCCCGGATACTGCAATGATATGGAATAATCAGTTTTAGATGCATGAGTTATACTTCAGTGTGTCATATATGTCCCTGTCACCCACCAACATCCTGGTCAATTTCTATACAATACCCTTGTGAACATTTCCTTCATATGTTGCTTGCCAGACACATACAGTATAATGTCTATGTCTTCAACTAATAGAGCATGAATTTAGGGAATATCACTTACTCCAACATGAATTCCATTCCACTAATGTGTACTTTGCATCACTCATCACTCTTATACACATACGTAATGTTCCCTGCCATGACATTTCATCTGAAGTAGCACAGTTATCATATCACACACATGGACATAACAGCTGTAACAGTAAGACAAATTACTTTTTTTACATCTACTTTTGCATAGTACTTGCAATTGAGCATCTTTGAAATTTATATTTAAGAAATGGTAAGTGAAAGTTTAAATCCTATGGCAAAAAACTGAAGAAAAATCCTGCTACCACTCTGATAATGTGCTGAACATAATGTAAATGAGTTTAGCTTTGGTGCACAGGAATATGTACAGACATAAACATGAATACACTATTACTTTCACTCTAACAGCTTCCACGGTTGAATGTACACCTGATATGATGGTCAAATTGTTAGCCAAGTATTTGAAGGATTATGATTGAGTACTTCTGTCTGCTTAACATTGCTCTTTTACTCCAGCTCATTGTGTGATGCCTGACTAATGTTGTAGAACTTGTTCTGTAGCTAACTGAACAGACATGATATGTGAAATTGTACTTGGTTGTGACACTTTCACAGGTGAAGAGTTTTGATCCTCTGAGTGTTTCACTCCCTTCTAAACAAGGCCATAGTACTTCACAGGCAATTTTCTTTTTTATTTTGTGTAAAATCTTTTTATTTCCTTTTTTTGTGAAAACAGATACAGTGAAACGTAACAATATTAACAGACAGGTAGTAATATGACCAGAGAATACATTGCTGAATAATAAAACATAAATGCAAAACAGTAAGAACTATGTACATCATCATCATCTTTTGGCTGTTTCCATTAGGGGTCGCCAAAGCAGATCATCTGTTTCCATTTCTTCCTGTCCTCTGCATCTTGCTCTGTCACACCAACCACCTGAATGTCCTCTCTCACCACATCCATAAACCTTATCTTAGGCCTTCCTCTTTTCCTGCTACCTGCTAGCTTCATCCTTAGCATCTTTTTCCCAATATACTCAACATCCCTCCTCAGCACATGTCCAAACCAATGTAATCTTGCCTCTCTGGCTTTGTCTCCAAAACTTCCAACCTGGGATGACCTTCTAATATACTTATTCCTAATCCTGTCCACCTGCGTCACACCCAGTGGAAATCTTAGCATCTTTAACTCTGCCACATCCAGCTCTAACTCCTGCCTTTTTGTCAATGCCACTGTCTCCAACCCATATAACATAGCTGGTCTCACTACCCTCTTGTAAACCTTCCCTTTCACTCTTAATGGTACTTGTCTGTCACAAATCACTCATGACACTCTTCTCCACCCACTCCATCCTGCCTGTACTCTCTTCTTCACCTCTTTCCACACTCACCATTACTCTGAACTATTGAACCCAAGTATTTAAACTCATTCACCTTCACCACCTCTACTGCTTGCATCCTCACCATTCCTCTATCCTCCCTCTCATTTACACACATATATTCGGTCTTAGTCCTGCTGACCTTCATTCCACTTCTCTCTAGAGCATATCTCCATCTCTCCAGGGTCTCCTCCACCTGTTCCCTACTCTCACTACAGATCACAATGTCATCTGCAAACATCATAGTCCACGAGGACTCCAGTCTGATCTCATTTGTCAACCTGTCCATCACCATTGCAAATAAGAAAGGGCTCAGAGATGATCCTTGATGTAATCCCACATCCACCTTAAATGCATCAGTCACTCCCACTGCAGACCTAACCGCTGTCACACTACCCTCGTACATATCCTGTACCACTCTTACATACTTCTCTGACACTCCTGACTTCCTCATACAATACCACAACTCCTCTCTAGGCACCCTGACATATGCTTTCTCTAAGTCTACAAAAACACAATGCAACTCCTTCTGACCTTCTCTGTACTTCTCCATCAACACTCTCAGAGCAAACATCACATCTGTAGTGCTCTTTCCCGGCATGAAACCATACTGCTGATCACTAATCATCACGTCCCTTCTTAACCTAGCTTCCACTACTCTTTCCCATAACTTCATGCTGTGACTGATTAGTTTAATCCCTCTGTAGTTACTACAGCTCTGCACATCACCCTTATTCTTAAAAATTGATACCAAAACACCTTTTCTCCATTCCTCAGGCATCCTCTCACTTTCCAAAATTTAATTAAACAATCTGGTTAAAAACTCCACTGCCATTTCACCTAAACACCTCCATGCTTCCACAGGTATGTCATCTGGACCAACAGCCTTTCCATTCTTCATCCTCTTCATAACTATCCTTACTTCCTCCTAGCTAATCCATTGCACTTCATGATTCACTATCCCCACATCATCCAACCTTCTCGACCTCTCATTCTCTTCATTCATCAACCCCTCAAAGTACTCTTTCCATCTGCTGAACACACTCTCCTCACTTGTGAGTATGTTTCCCTCATTATCCTTTATCACCTTTACCTGCTGCACATCTTTCCTAGCTTGGTCCCTCTGTCTAGCCAATTGGTACAGGTCATTTTCTCCCTCCTTAGTGTCCAACCTTTCATACAACTCTTCATATGCCTTATCCTTAGCCTTCGCTACCTCTCTCTTTGCCATGCACCTCATCTCCTTATACTCATGTCTACTTTCTTCATCTCTCTGACAATCCCACTTCTTTGCCAGCCCCTTTCTCTGTATACTCTCCTGTACTTCCTCATTCTACCACCATGCCTCCTTATCGTCCTTCCTCTGTCCAGATGTCATACCAAGCACCTTTCTAGCTGTCTCCCTTACTTGCTCTGCTGTAGTTACCCAACTATTTGGTAACTCTTCACTGCCACCCAGTGCCTGTCTTAACTCTTCCCTGAACTTCACCTCACAATTACCCTTTTTCAGTTTCCACCATTTGATCCTTGGTACTGCCCTCACACTCCTCCTCTTCTTGACCACCAACATCATCTTACAAACCACCATCCTATGCTGCCTAACTACACTTTCCCCGGTCACCACTTTACAGTCTCCAATCTCCTTCAAACTGGCCCTCCTACATAAGATATAATCCACCTGTGTGCATCTTCCTCCACTCTTGTATGTCAACCTATGCTCCTCCCTCTTGTTAAAATATGTATTCACCACAGCCATGTCCATCCTTTTCACAAAATCCACTACCATCTGACCTTCTGCATTCCTTTGTTTAACACCATACCTACCCATCACGTCTTCATCCCCCTCTGTTCCCTTCACCAACATGCCCATTGATATCTTCTCCAGTCACCACTCTCTCACCCTTGGGTACAGTCATCACAACTTCATCCAACTCACTCCAAAATTTTTCTTTCTCGACCATCGCACACCCAGCTTGTGGAGCATATGCACTAACAACATTCATCATTACACCATCAATTTCCAGCTTCATAAACATCACTCTATCCGACACTCTTTTCACCTCCAAAATACTTTTAGCATGCTGTTCCTTCAGGATAACTCCTATGCCATTTCTCCTCCCATCCACACCATGATAAAACAATTTGAACCCACCTCCAATACACCTAGCCTTACTCCCCTTCCATCTGGTCTCTTGCATAGGTTCATAGGTTCATAGGTTGGTACTAGGCTTTTGGCCCTAGGGTCTATACAAGCCTAGCCATAACAATTCCCTGGCTATTTCTTCCCACATTATTTACTTCCCTGGACCCCTGTCTAGCAGGGTGACTGATGTGATCCCCAGGGTGAATTTCCTTTCTCCCATCCAATCATCAAGGTTCCTTTTGAAGAGGGCCAAAGAGGCACTCTGCTTGACATGTATGGGTAGTCTATTCCAGAGTCTGGGGAGTCTCTGGGTTAGGAACCTATCCCTCCAGCATGTTTTGTTTATTGTGATGATAAGGTTTAGATCCCTGGAGTATGTGGCTCTGAAGGATTGGGATTTCTTTAAGTGTAGCATGTCCAACAGCTCTGGGTTTGACATGGCCTTGTATGTTAAGCAGAGATCGCCTTGGAGTAGACAATATGCGTCAGAGTATAGCTGGAGTTTTTTAAGGTGGTCAGCATAGGGCATCTGCTTTAGGCCTGTGATTCATTTAGTGAGGTATTTCTGCGGCCTTTCCAGTTGTTACAGATGTCTTGAGAGGTACATACCAAATGAGGCGTTGTATTCTATAATGGGTCTAATGAGGGATGAGTACAGTGGGACAATGACCTCCTTTTTCTGGACGAAAAGCCCTTAGTGTTGAGGTGTGCCACGTAGAAGGATTTCCTGACTGTTGTGGCAATGTGATTATTGAAGGTGAGACCACTGTCCACCTGTGTCCCTAAGTCTCTTATCACACTTTTGGTGTTTAGTGTACTGCCACCTATGTGGTAATTCATTTTTTCTCAAAGGGGATAACTATATATTTTTTGGCATTGAGCTTGAGCCTATGGCTCTAGCACCAAGTATCTGTTTCTGTAAGGCCCTTTTGTAGAGTATCAACATCATTTGGGGATTCAATAATGGCTCCCAGTTTGCAGTCATCTGCAAACTTTGTTAGCCAGAGTCCCTTAGTGTTGGCCTGTACTTCAGAGAAGTAAATGCCAAACAAGAGAGGTCCCAGGACTGAACCCTGAGGTACTCCACTTGTCACTTGTCTGGAGCTGGATTTGGAGTCAGCTACTTTTACATTGTGGGTTCTGTTAGTAAGCCAGTTGGCAACCCATCGAGTGACGTAGGGATTAATGCCAAGCTTAGTAAGTTTATCTATGATTCCAGAGTGGGGGATGGTGTCAAAGGCCTTGGTGAGGTCCAGCTAGGATGTGTGGACTGTCTTACCCTCATCTACGGCTCTGGAGACTGATTCAAAGAAGTCAATCAGGTTCAGGAGACAAGATGGGCCCTTCATGAACCCAAACTGGGTGGGATCAAGGGTTTTAAGGTTGCCAATGTCTTTGTTTATAAGTTCCATGATAATGCATTCCATGGCCTTGCAGATCAGGCTCGTCAGACTGATGGGGCGGTAGTTCCTGGGATCCAAGGTGGATCCCCCCTTGTGGAATGGGATAACTGTAGCTGTGCGCCACTCAGTGGGCATGAAGCCTTAGGTGAAGGTATTATTAAACATGACACTTAGGTGAGCTGCCAGTTCATTTTATAGTTCATGTAGTACAAAGCTAATATATATTGCACACACAATATACCAACCTTCCTTCTGTCCATCATATCGGCTAGTTCTCTTTCTATACCAGTCATACTGCCAACATTCAAAGTTCTGACCTTCACTACCACAGTCCTAGCCTTTCTCCTCTCTTCCTGTCTTCAGCCATGCCTTCCACCTCCTCTCCTCCTTCAGCCAACAGTAGCCTAATTTCTGCCAGCACCCTGCTGGCTAACAGTACTGGTGGTGGTCGTTGTTAACCCGGGCCTCGACCAATCCAGTATGTAAATATTTACTGGTGTCCACATGAATAATTTGGCCAGGTTTTACGCCGGATGCCCTTCCTGATGCAACCCTCCCCATTTATCCTGGCTTGGGTCCGGCACAAGGAAATGCACTGGCTTGTGCATCTCCATGCCAAAATTCCAACATTGACTATATATAAAAACTTCAAGCTAGAATATGTTCAAAACAATTTTATTTTTTCTATTTGTTTACTGGAATGTCTGACTGGACAAAATGTCCTTTTTCAGCGGAGGCCTGGGGAGAAAAGCTCTGCATTTATAAAAAACAGTAAGATACGTATACAACATACAGATACAAATATTGATTCAGTCTCAGACAATGGTGATGGTATCCCCTCAAATAAATGGTTTCCGACAATTGCTGTGTAAGTTCTTTTTTGGAGTCATTAATTAGTACATACATTGAGAGAGAGACTGTGAAAAAAAGAGCAATTTGAATCCCATGCAGAGTATACTATCTCTGTTTGTAAACACCAATTGTTGGAATGCAGCAATGGTTTTCTGATATGAGAAATTCTACTTGGTTGTGACACTTTAGCACAGTAATGGCCTTGTTCCAAGTGTTTTTCTCAATTTTAAGTAAGGACACATTCATTCGCACAGAAGTAGTGATGGTATTCCGTCAAATGTGTGCTTTCTGGCAACTGTTGCATAGATTTGTCTGTGGCATCATTTGTTAACATATAGGTCAAGAAACTGTGAGTTAACAAGAAATGGTTTGTATCCAGTATAGAGTACATCGTTTGAGTGTGAAAAAGGCAATTTGTGACATGCAGAAATGGCTTCCTGAACAGATGAATGTGAGAAAGCCTACCTACTTGTAACACTTAAAGAGGTGGCAGGTTTGATCCCCCAGGTGTTGTACTCCCTTTTAAGCAGAGACACATTCATTTGCATGTAATAGTGAATGTATCCCATTAAATGTGTGCTTCTGGACAGTTCTTGTATAACTTCTTTTGTGGTGTCATTTGTTAGTGCATAAACTAAGAGACTATGACTTAAGCAGGTACCAGGTTAAATAAAGTGTAGCATACATTGTCCCAGAGTGTGAACACTAATTGTTGATATGCAGGAATGACTTCCTGAAGAGATGTGATGTCAGGAATTGTACTTAGTTCTGACACTTTCACACACACAAAGTTTTGATCCTCCAAGTGTTGTACTCCCATTTAAACACAGCCCTGTTAGCACTGGAGAACATCCCTACCCCCAGAAAAAGTTGAATTTTGGCAATTGTTGCAAGATATATATTTGACTGAACTTCTAGCTAGAAGGAGAGGCAAGGGGCTTTATTGGATGGAAAATGGGTCTATTGCTCTGAATGGTTTACTAGCCCACCTGCATCTTTACCCACCTAATTTTGTTATAGGTATATTATAACTTAACTATCTCAGGGGAAATATCTTTAATGTCATAAACACTCTGATTTTTTTTTCTTTCCAAACTATCTATTATATGTGTAGAGTATCTAAATCAGTAATATATGATGTATCTGCTTTCCATATGTGAACTCATCCATGTAAGTGCTATCACTTGTAATTACTTTCATGTACATATTTAATCTTTGATTCAAATGTTTGATAATGGTTTTATTAATGTCTAATAGTATCTTACCATTCTAGTATTGATACTTACCAGTATAGCATATTGTAGATGTTACATATAGTTTCATAGTTTCATAGTATAGTACTAGGCTATCTGCCCTAGGGCATTTGTAAGCCTAGCCATAGTGATGTGGCTTTAGCCACCCCATGAAATGGTACAAAAAATGTACAGAATAAATTTAGAATATTGTGCCTCTGTCTAGTAGTGACACAATGAAGGTCCCCTTATATAATAGAATTAGTTTACTGTGCCCCTGTCTAGCAGTGACACAGATGTGACCCCTGGGGTAAACTTATGATCTCCCATCCACTCATCAAGATTTCTCTTGAAGAGAGTCAGTGAGGGGCTCTGCCTAATACGAACTGGGATCTTGTTCCAAAGCATGGGAAGCCTCTGGGTTATGAATCTATCCCTCCAGCATGTCCTATTCATACTTGTGCCGAGGTTTAAGTCTTTAGCTCTCGTGGTCCTGATGGATTTGGAGTTTTTTGAGGTGGAGCATGTCCATCAGATCCTGATTGGACATGGCCTTGTACATCAGGCAGAGATCACCTCTGAGCAGGCGGTATGCTACTGAATAGAGCTGAAGTTTCTTTAGTCTGGCAGAATAAGACATATGTTGGAGACCCTTGATCCTCTTGGTGAGGTACTTTTGTGGTCTCTCCAGCTGTTGCAAATGCCGGGTGAGGTACATACCAAATGGGGCATTGTACTCAATCATGGTTCTGATGAAGGAGGAGTATAGGGGTACAATGACATCCTTGGATCTGGATGTGAATCCCTTCATGATGAGGTGTGCAAGGTAGAATGTTTTTCTAACCACCTTGGCAATGTGGGTGTCAAATGAGAGGTCGCTGTCGACTTGGGTCCCTAGGTCTCTGATTACTTTTTCCATACTCAGTGGGTTGCTGTCTATGTGATAATTTGTGGGTACTTTGTTTTTCCCAAAGGGGATGACTATACATTTTTTGGCATTTAGTTTAAGGCCGTGACTCTGGCACCAGTTGTCCATTTCTGTGAGGCCTTTTTGTAGGATGTATGTGTCCACTGGTGTATCGACTATGGCGCCTAGTTTGCAGTCATCTGCGAACTTTGTCAGCCACGACCCTCCCATGTTTGCTGTAACATCTCAGAAATAAATGCCGAACAAGAGGGGTCCCAGGACAGATCCCTGTGGGACACCACTTGTGACTGGCTTTGAGTCTGACATTGCTCCAGCGATTTTAACTTTATGGGTTCTGTCCTTTAGCCAGTTTGCAACCCATCTAGTGACATAAGGGTTTACGTTTAAGCTGTTGAGCTTATCTATGATGCCTGAGTGGGGTATTGTGTCGAAGGCCTTAGCCAAGTCCATGTAGGCTGCATGGACTGCTTTGCCCTCATCAATGGCTCTAGTGACTGTTTTGAAAAAGTCAACCAGGTTCAAAAGGCAGGATCTGCCCTTTACAAAGCCAAACTGGGTGGGGTCAAGTGTCTGTAGGTCCCCTATGTCTCTGTTTATGAGTTTCATAATGATTCTTTCCATAGCTTTGCAGACCAGGCTGGTTAAGCTTATGGGGCGGTAGTTCTCAGGGTCTGTAGAGGTACCCCCTTTGTGAAGTGGGACCACTGTTGCTGTACACCAGTGTTCAGGTACATATCCTGAACTAAGGCTAAGGTTAAATAGCATTTTTATGTGTGGGTTTAGCTCCTCTTGGAGTTCATGTAACACGCAACCCGGGATACCATCAGGTCCCATTGATGCTGTGTTTTTAGCTTTGTTTAGGGCAATTCTCACTTGGACATCTGAGATGACAGGGAGATTACATTCGGCTGGGATAAGTATTTCTTCTTTTGGGGGTGAGGGAGGGGAGAAATTTGCACTGAACCTGTCAGCCAGAATGTTGGCAATATCTGTGGGTTCAGTGTATTTTTTGTTGTTGTGAACTAACTCTGAGCATATCTGAGGGTTTCCGCCCAGGTTTGTAACATAGATGAAGAAGGCTTTGTGGTTATCTTTAGTGTCCTTAGCGATTTTTCTCTCAAAGTTGGCCTTGGATGTTTTTATGAGAGAACGTAGTTTTATGCTAATGTTGATCAGAGATGTCTTCCCTTCATGGGATTTTGCTCTGACGTGCAGTAGCTTCCTTCTTTTGTTATAGAATTTGTTAATGGCTGAGGTCCACCAGACAGGATGCTTGCCTTTGGTGGAGAGGGACTTGGATTCATTTGGGATTGCATGATCCATGCATTCTTGGAGATGTCCATAGAAAGCATTTGTGAAGGATTCGGCATTGTGGGATGTGGTATCCACTGGCACAGTGGGCTTAAAGGATACCATCTCAGTCTTAAGAAGAGTGAAGTCTGCTTTTGAGAAGTTTTTCACTGTGGTCTTTTGTGCTGGGGGTGGAGGTGGGATATGTATATCCAGGGTGATTAGTTTGTGGTCAGATCTCACTAGTGAGGGGTATACTTCTGGTATATTTAAACCAAAAAATAAAAGTTGAAGTACTGACAGGCAGAAAAACTGAAGCAAGAAAACAAATATTACATCCAAGGTCTACACAAATGAACTCCATACCAACGGAAAGTATGGGAAACAAATCAACCCCATATGCACAGGAGGTACTTAAAACTGTTGTTTATTGAAAAAATATAGTTTTGCTCTTTCATCACATTAAATTGCCAGGACTTCATCAGAACTAAAATTCTTCCAATTCTCTTGTCTTTATAAAAACTTGAATTTTTTTTATATGATATAACCCAACCAATCATATATAGCCATTGCTGATATATATATATATATATATATATATATATATATATATATATATATATATATATATGGGTCTACGTCATACGATCAACAGTTAATTTGATCAAAATTCATTTGACCGAGACCAAAACACCTAAAGTTCAAAACACCTAAAACCCATTTGATCGAAACTCCTAACACTAACACGTGAAATTAAAAGCATTATGGCTTTTTCCCTACTGTAGTGTGATCCTGGAGTTAGTATATATAGTTAGGGGGTGTAGGGGGCACAGCCCCCCAGATTTGGGGGTGTGTGGGGGGCATAGCCCCCTACATAGTTTAGATAAATATTGTTGTCTGCTAAGAGTTAGTCATTTCAGTTTTAAGTATCCATTTGTATGTTTGAAATGTATGAAATATGTGGGGAGGCTACACCCCCAACACCCCCAAGGTGAGGGGTTGTACCCCCCACACCCCCCTAACTATATATACTAACTCCAGGATCGCACCACAGTGGGAAAAAGGGCATAATGCTTTTAATTCCATGTGTCAGTGTTATGAGTTTCGATCAAATGGGTTTTAGGTGTTTTGAACTTTAGGTGTTTTGGTCTCAGTCAAATGAATGTCGATCAAATGAACTGTCAATCATATGAAGTAGACCCATATATATATATATATATATATATATATATATATATATATATATATATATATATATATTTATATATATATATATCTATATATATATATATATATATATATATATATATATATATATACACACCTCCTGGCAATAATATCCCTATACTCAAACACTTTCTTGCTTGGATCTCTCAAACCATCTCCTACGAAACCATTATTCTAGGGGATGTTAACATCGACTGGAATACCCTGGCCTCTAACTGTCCCAACACTGCCATTAACCTATACAGTTTCTCTCAACTCATCACCTCCCCTACTCGTACTAATCAACAATCTAATAATAACTCCACTCTTGACTGGATACTTACCTGTCACCCCAACCTATATCATAACACCACCACTCTCCCTGACACTCTCAGTGATAATCACCTTACCACCAACCAGTGTCACCTGTCTCAACCTCCTAAATCTCACAAATGTAAGGATTGTTGAAATATATCTAACTTCAACCCTGATATATTTAATCAAACACTCTTCTCAATAAATTGGTCTTTTCTATTCAACCTCCTCCTAGAAGAAGCTGTTCTCCAATTTAACAGCATCTTCCCTTCCTTAACACTCTCAACTCCCTGGCCCCTATCAGAAAGATTTGGGTTAAATCAAACTATGCTCCCTGGATAAGCAAAGACACTCTCTCCCTCATGCAAAAGAGAGACAATACTTGGAAAATTTTAATAAACTCAACACCCCCTCTAGTCTCCAAAATTATAGGGAACTACAAAACCCTGTGAAAAAAACATATCACCCTTGACAAAAAATCCTTTTATCTTGACCCACAAAGAAGCCCCCACTCTAACCCCCAAAATTTCTGGAGTACCATCAACAAACTGTTACACCCAGGGAATCCATCTCCTTCTAACCCACGTCTATTTCATGTTATCAAAATTTTATTACATCGAATCAATAAAGGTCGAATTTTATTGATCGAAGTAGTAAAATTTTGAATAATGTAAAAAAAATAAATAAATCACTACAAAAAAAATAACTAGCGTAGGCAGGGGGGCAAGCACCCCTGCACCCCCACCTACTTAAATATACCAACTCTGAGACCGCACTACATTGAGGTAAATGGAAATCTGCCCCTTACGGAGATTTCCATTTACCTGCGTGATGTTCTGGACTTTCTATATTGTCGGCTTATGACAACATGAACTAGACCCTTCTAACCCATCCCCTAACAGCTCTCCACTTGAAACTGCCACTCTTCTGAACTCCTTCTTCATAGACTCCATACAAAACCTAATCAAACCAAACAAGGATATCTGCTTTGACACCCCCCTCCCACAAAACTCCTTTCTCAATTAAGCCTGTGCCCACATCCATAATCAGATCTCTACTTTACAAACTAAAATCCTGCTCCCCTTTTGCTGATAACCTGCCGCCACTATACCTCAGACTTGCAGCCCCCTCTATTGCCTATCCAGTCTCCATGCTTATCAATGGGTCAATTCAGGAAAATGTTGTCCCTAATATCTGGAAAAAGTCCTATATTATATCCTTACATAAATGCGGTAACCCTACAGACCCTTCCAACTTCAGGCCTATTGCTATTCTATTCCCTCTTTCTAAGATTCTGGAAAAGTGTGTACACAAGCAGCTCATCTCAAATCTCCTTCAGGAAAATCTCCTCACCCCAACACAACATGGTTTCCGACCACATCATAGTACATCTACAGCATTACTATCCTTCACTCACTCTATCACTACATCTCTTAATAATAAACTAGTGTCATGGCTCTTCCTTGACCTCTCTAAAGCTTTTGACACTGTGTCCCACAGCCTCCTTCTATCCAGAATTTCTTCCTTCAGTCTCTCCACCTCTACTCTCTCCTGGTTCTCTTCTTACCTATCAAATAGAGCTCAATCAGTCAAATGGCTCTCTGCGACTTCACATTTCCTCCCTATTCAAGCTGGTGTGCCCCAAGGCTCCATTCTGGGCCTACTGTTATTTAACATCTTTACAAATAATCTCTACCAATCCTGCCCTCACTCTACACTCATACAATATGCTGACGACTCTAGCATCATCACAACCTCTGACAGTCTACCCCACCTACTCTCCCACACTCACCATACCCTCCACTCAGTTGAAAGATGGCTCACAACTAAGAAACTTCTACTTAATCCCAATAAAACAAAACTACTTACTTCCTCCCCAAATTAATCCAGCGCCTCAAAGGATCCTTCTCAGTCTCTTCTCTAAACAACACCACCATTAAGGTTGAATTTACACTAAACTTCTCTGGGTTTATATAGACGACAAACTTAAATTTGACATCCAACAAATGTGATGTGAGAAAGTGTCCTGGTATTTCACATGTAGATGGTTTTGATTCCCTAAGTATTGTACTTTCTTGTAACCATAAACAGTTTCATTTCCTTTTTGTATCTCTCATTGCATAACAGTTAGCAAAAAGCAGCAGCACTATTCAGCTGTGCTGAATAGTAGGTAACATTTCTTGTCATATGGTAAAAAAGGAAAAAATGTCTTCAGCCACACAGATATGCTGACCACTGCATGAAGCTTGCCTCAATGCATGAAGGAAAACAATGCTAATACAGGTATGAGTAGACATTTGTTATTTCAACTAACAGCTTCAGTAGTTCAATGTACTCATGATGTGATCTTCAGCTAGTCAATAAGGTATCTTGAGGCTTGTGATCCACCAATCACTGGTGTCTGTTTCATAATGCTCATTTGTCAGTCTTCCATAATGCTGTCTTACTTTTGTCAAATGTGTGTTTTCCAGCAACTGCTTTAAAACTAACAAACGCTCCTTGGTACTTTAGTGTGAAAAAGTGAACTGCTATAAAACCACTTCTGTGATGTAAGTAGCTAGTTCTCGAGTCAAAAAAATGTATGTCAGGCAGGTACAGGCTCAAATCCAGCTTGGTGTATCTGTATCAGTGTGATGCCATTGACAACATACAATACTGACTTAGTGAACAGATATGTTGCTTAAAATTCCGCTTGGATCTGACACTTTCACAGGTGTGGGGGGGGGTGGAGGAGTTGTAGCCCCTTTTAACCTTGGTCATATTCATTTACAAATACTGTTGATATCATTCCTTCGATGTGTACTATCTGACAAGTGTTATATAACCTGTTCTTTGGTACTGATAGCTAGTGCACAAGTCCAGAGACTGCAAATTAGGCAGGCAGTGTTGGAAATCTATTACAAACTAATTTGTGGAATGGAGAAATCTGTCATTATCATATACTATCAATGCCATAAAAGTTTAAAATGTGGTAACATGATATGCCTCTGAGAGATTCCATGACAAACTACAATCATGTGGTGATTTATACAATGGATGAAAGCTTTCGCTCCCCGCTGTATTATGACATTTTTCTGTGCTCATATTATAGTCTGCAGCATTTTTTAAATTTTTGTGTCTATTGTGCATTTACACTTCTTTAGAATGCCTTCTTCTGGGGTGTATCTTGGTCATGGCCATGAATTTGCCACATCACTTTGAAAAGTTAGGAGTTTAAATCCAGGAATGTGCATTTTGCATACGCTGATATCACCTATTCTGTTCCCCTGAAATGTAGTTTGAAATACCCTCATATATGACTATTTTTGTTAGCAAGCCATACTAACAGAGATAGTCATATAAAAGGTGATTAGCAGCTTTGCCAATACCCTCTTCTGGTCAGTATATCCTTGAACAAAATTGGGAGCTTGAACACAGTGTGCATTTGTTTATCATATCACCTAATATGTTGCCATAAAATGTACTTTGTACCCATCGCTTACACGTGTGCTCAGTTAGCATACTTTGCTAATATCGTATTTGGTTGACTATATCCTTCAACAAAGTTAGGAGTTTGAACTCAGGTATGTACATTTTGTTTATTCTGATATCACCTAGTATGTTCTGTTAAAATATAATTTCAGCCGTCTCTTGCATGAGTACTCTATTAGCATGCCTTGTTAATACTCTGTTCTGGTGAACCAACGCAGGGGTTCAAACTGAGGTATGTGCATACTATTACTCTGATATCACCTATTCTTCTCTGAAAAGTATTTTGCAGCCAACTATTACATGAGTGCTCTAGTAGCATGTTTTACTGATACCCTATTTTGGTGAATATATCATTGAAGAAAGTCAGGAGTTCCAAATTAGGTATCTGCCTTTTGTTCATCCTACTATGAACAGTTCTATACACTAGAAATGTGTTATTGCAACCATTGTTGCTCCCAGTGCTTGTGTAGCATGTCCTGCTACTACAGTGTTTTAATAACATTATTACATAGGCAATCTTGTACCTCAGATTTTCTCTTTTAATATTGGCACCTGTTACATTCTTCTGAATATAAGCTATCCTGTCATGACTGAGTACATTATGTGTAGTACATTGGCATTGTTTAACATAATTTATTTATTTGAATTCTAACAGTTGGCAGCCATGGTGGTGCAGTGGTTAGCATTGTCGCCTCACAGCAAGAGGTTCTCTGGTTCGATCCTTGGCTGGGGTGCCTTCTGTGTGGAGTCTGCATGTCCTCCCTGTGGTTGTGTGGGTTTCCTCCGGGTGCTCTGATTTCCTCCCAAAGACATGCTGCAGGTGGATTGGACACTCTAAATTGGCCCTAGGTGTGAGTGTGTGTGTGTGCCTTCTGTGGAAGGTTGGGTGCTGGGCTGGCAACTCAATACTGTAAAACTCCATTGCCAATCATGAGCAGACAGGTGATCTGCTGTGGCGACCCCTAACTGGGAAAAAGCTGAAAGAAGAAGTTGAGATTGCCAGCTGGGAGACGTGAAGGTCTTAATGACTATCTGATTGATCTGTGTATTTATGCACAGATGATAATGTGTTGTAGGAGAATTTCAATGACTGCTACACTTGTCAATGTGTTTTTATGACATATTGTAAAGTAGGACTTGAGGATTTGCTTTTTGAGGTCTGTTAGCTGCTCTTTTTCATTGTAGTCCATCTGCATTTGTGATACATTTCGCAGATATTTTTTTTAATGACCCCTTTCACTATGATGTCTGTTGTGTCTCACCTTAACATTACAACGTGGATATACTGGCATGTGGACTGCAGCGCTACACTTACCTACCTCAAGAAGAGCATCTTTTTTAAAATAATTTCATGGTATAGAATGGGTGCATGGCTAATGCTCTCTGTTGTTGTAAGTTGTGTATGTTGTTGCACCACATTACTGTAACACTTAAATATCCCAAATCTCCTGTATATACTTCAAATTGTTGTGCATGATATTGCCTTACACATTTTTATGGTGCATCTTTCTATGTAATATTTTGTTATGTAAATCATTTTGCACCTTAATTGTCACATTCTCCATGACTTATGTTAATGAATTCCACTCCAATTTCAATGTGTTGCTGGACTCTCTACTGCTCATGTATGTCTGTATTTATTTGCTGAAGTTGATTACACCATCATTATATGTGTGTATGCATTCACGTTAGCCAATGCATTTTTGGAACATTCATTTGTATACATTATGTATTTAGATGTGGCCATGAAGCCATTCTGTATGCATGGGGAGAGGCTCCTTGTTATTCTACTTACTTTGGCGGTATGCATATCTGATTAGCAATGCTGCTCATTCTAATATGAAGATAAACAATGTTAACTTGGCCATAATCTAGCCATGCTGTTAATGACTCCTTGGGATGGTCTTAATTTATCAAACATTTACTGGTACTTTTTAATTTGCCATTCCAATAACCTATTTAGCATCAGATTTTGGATACTTTTAAACAGTTTTTAGGTATAAAATGTTGTCAAAATACTTGTTAGTTGCAGACGTTATTATTATTCATTTCGAGTGAGTATTCATTCTATTGTTGGACATCTGAACATGTAATAGGCAGAAATGATAGGGTCTGTTGAATATAGGTGTCACTAGCTATTCTGATGTCTGCTCCCCCCCCCAAAAAAAACTTCTTAGGCCTTGAAGAAGCAACCTTCCTATGGAGTCGATCTCTTCTGACTTTTTAAACTGTAGCAAACTACCTTCTTGCTAAAAATGTAGCAAGCAGTTTTACAGTTTATGGCTTATGCCTGCCACATACAGCACTAAAGAGCTTCAGTTCAAACTACAAATATAATACTGGCATTTAAGTGCTGGTATTGCACTGAACATTTGCAGCAAGCAGCTACTGCAAACAGTTACTTAACACACACAAAAAACTCATCTTAAATTGTAGCAAACAAGCAGTTTGTAACAGTTTACACATACCACACACTGAGTTCTAAATCACTTCATTTCAGACTGCAAATACTAGTACTGCACTGAACACCCATTGGCCTCATGCTGATCATACCTCCCACCAAGAAGAGGGACAAGGCTTTGAGATGGTCCACATAGCTTTTATGATTTAGGCCTTTGATTTTCATAGTGAGAAAACATTACAGTTTTTTCCAGTTGAGACAAATGTTTGGACAGATGCATACAGAAAGTGGCATTATACTCAATGAGTGAAGTGGAATAAGCTGTGGGATGAAAAGGGACTTCCTCAAATAACAGATACATAGCGATCAAAATACAGTTCATTATCTATAGAGGTTCCTAGACACTTGATTACAGGATCAGTTTTCAAGGAGGTGTTGTTTATGTGACAGTTACAAGGGAAGTCAGGATTGTTGAAGGATAAAAATATATATTTCTTGGCATTTAGTTTTAGCCCATGATTTTGATACCCCATTTGCTTGGGAAAGGCCTTCTTGAAAAATCTTGGTCCTCTGTGGAGTTAATGGTAGCACCAATTTTACAGTCATCTGCAAACTTGGTTAGCCATAAAACCTTAACAATTGCTTTTACCTCTGAGAAATAAATGCCAGAGAGGAGTGTCCCAAGGATTTAACCATGGGGTATACCACTAGTGAGAGATCATTTATAGAATGTTGAGCTGCCTACTGTAACTTCCTGAGTTCTGTTTGTGAGCTAATTAACTATCCCATTGGTTACATAGAGATTTACATTTAACTGGGAGATTTTATCTGTGATACCAGAGTGTGTGATACTGTTGAATACATTTGCAAGGTCTAGGAACAGGGTGTGTACTGATTTGCCCCTATCCATTGCTGCAGAAACCTTCTCAAAGAAGTTGACCAGGTTAAGTAGGCAGCATCTGCCCTTAACAAATTTGAACTGGCTTGAGTTGAGTTTGTAAGTTACCTATGTCTTTATTATTAATTACATAAAGATCCTTTCCATTACCTTACAGATTATACTGGTCACACTTGTGGGTCTATAATTACCTAGGTCCACTGACACCTGGCCTTTTTGCAAGAACAAATTACGATACAAACTAATTAATAACAGAGTAAAATGGAACAGTATATAGAAAAATACATTGTTGTATATCCCCTTAAAATTATTTCATACCTATTTTTTCCAAACCTCCTGGCTGATAAATTCATCTCCAACTTTACCCCTCTCTCCTCATCAACCTTCCCTCAGGAAATATCATCAAATGTAACTCCCCCACTATCACTATGGAACAGGTCCTTAATGCTCTCGCTAAGACCAAGAACACTGCATCAGTGGGCCCAGGCAATATCCCAGGATGTCTTCTAAATAGCATGAAACATAACCTATCAGGGCCTCTGGAATTACTATTTAACTGTAGCTTCCAAACATGTTTCATGCCTCATGAATGAAGAAAGGCAACAGTTATCCCTTTGCATAAAGGTGGGGCATCTACTGACCCATCAGTCTCACTAGTCTTATATGTACAGCCATGGAAAGAATTATCATGGAGATAATCAACAGAGATATAGTAAACCTTCAGATACTGGAACCAACCTAGTTTGGTTTCATCAAGGGCAGATCATGCCTACGCAACCTGGTGGACTTCTTTGAGAAGGTCACCAAAGCAATGGATGAGGGGAAAATCGTTCACACTGCCTAAATTGACCTGTCCAAGGCATTTGACACAATACCCCACTCAGGCATTGTTGACAAACTCATGAGGTTAGTTGCAAACCTGTATGTCACTTGGTGGATAGCCAACTGGCTCACAGACAGTACCCAGGAATTTAGAATTGGGGATTCCACCTCTAAAAAGAGGCCAGTCACAAGTGGAATCCATCAGGGATCAGTCCTTGGACCACTTTTTTTTTGGCATTTACTTCTCAGAAGTCAAGGCCAATGTCAGTAAACTCTGGCTGACTAAATTTGCAGATGATTGCAAATTAGGAGCTGTCATTGAACCTCACAGTGAAACAAATGTTCTCCAGGAGGGGCTGACACAGACAAACAGCTGGTCAGAGCCATGGACTAAAACTAAATGCCAAGAAATGCATAATAGTATCCTTTGGGAAGTCATCCATCTGAAGTAACTATTGTATTGACAACACACCCTTTAGAGCTGACCCAGTAGTCAGCGACTTAGTGACACACATAGATAGTAATCTAGCCTTTAACTATCATGTGTCTACAGTGATATGAAAATCCTTCTATGCTGCACAACTTATAAACAAAGGTATGGCATCTAAGTTCAAGGAAGTCATTGTTCCACTGTATTCAGCATTCATCAGACCTATCATTGAGTACAATGCCTCCTTTGGTATGTACCTAACCAGGCATATCCAACAATTGTAATGTCCACAGAGGTTTCTCACTATAACAATACAGGGTGTAAGTAAAATATCTTATGCAGACTGCCCCAAGGCCCTAGCCCCATATTCTGTCTCCTACAGGCTTTTAAGGGGAGATCTATGCCTGGCATACAGGGCATTGTCAGACCCCACTCTGATGGATATTCTGCATATCCAAAAAACAAACAGCACCAGAATTACCTGTTCTAAAGACTTAAACCTTGCCTGTGATATACTGTAAATAGCACCTGCTGGAGAGATAGGTATATATCCCATAGACTACAGCGTCTATGGAACAGAGTCCCCATCTTTGTGAAGCAGAGTTCCTCCCTAACCCAATTCAAGTGCAACTTGGACATTTGGAAGGGAAACCCGAAATTCATCCCTTGTTTGGCACCAATGTCTCTAATGGATACAGGTAACCTGTAAATGGTTCATCTCCCAGCCCCATGCTTACACTTATCTAGGGTATCAAAACTTGTCAGAGATTTGCGATGCATGGCTAGGCTTAAAAAGGCACTTGTAGTCATTAACCTAATAAACACCTATGAACTTGATTTATATATCTAGAATTGTATAGCCAAGAGATATACTGAACAAATGGCAAACCTTTCAGAATAAAAGCTTCAATTCAGTGAAGGTTTGATGTTGTATCTTTGGCTTTTCCCGGTTAGGGGTCGCCACAGTGGATCTCTGGTCCGCTAATGATTGGCAGTAGATTTTTACATACCGAGTTGCCAGCCCTGACGCACAACCTTCAACGAAGGTACGCCCATTCATGCATATCTCCACACACAAGACACTTTAGCTGAGAATCGAACATGGCAATGTCTTACTGTGAGGCGACAAGGTTTGATAAGGTTGTTTATTATGTAGTAAATATAGCAACATACAGTGGAGGTGGATATAGTCATATAACTGAAACTGTTAGGTAATCCAGTAAGAGCCAACTAATCCAATAAGATCTAAAAAGTCTTATATAACTGAAAATGTCTCAAGTAACAGTGCTAATGAATCTAACCAAACTGTAGTTGAAGATTGCAAATTGAATACCCAGATGTTTGTAGTTCTGAAAAATGAATTAGACTTTGTAAATCTGAACTGTTCCTTTTTCTCTCTGATGGCAGAACTAAGACAAACTGCACTGTTTCTGTAGTTTCTGGACCTCTGAAATGACTTCTGAATCTGAATATCTGAATATCTGAAGTGCTGGACATTTGAACTGACTTCTGTCTTGAAAATCTCTCTCTTCATACAAAACTCTTGTACATTTCCTAGAAGTTCTTAACATCTCCTTAAACTTGGCTCCCAGTCCTTGCACTGTTTACATAAGATATTATTGCAGGTGTCTGTCTCTGATCTGTCTGTTTTTCATTCTTTTGCAAGGTGTTTGACACCCAACAAAATGTTCAGCACATTCTGTTACGCTTCTCATTCTTATCAGTGCTTCGACATGAGGTCATTCACTAAAGATTCCTTTCCGTTAAAACTGCACTTACTGAAGCTTGCCAAAACTAAGGAAGAAGCATTTGAACAGACAGCTCAAATATGCAAAGGGAGAAAGGCCTGAGTGCATCCCAGGAAAGTGTAATATGATTAGTAGACCTTGTCACTGGAAACATCAGGCAAGAAGAAGAGCGAGTGAGCATCTTTTGCTGGCTTTCTCACTATGAATAGGGAGATGGCAAGCTCCTACTGTGTAAGTGACACAAAAGATTGCAGGCTGCTAGTCCCACTCACACAGGAAAATCTGGAAGCACTAAACCCTGTCAAGGACTGAAAAAGGTCACTTGGTCATAAACTGCATGTGTACTTTATGGCTTTCAGCCAATTGACTATATTTTGCTGTCCTTTATAGGATTCATCAGATTTTTCTAGATTATGTAAATGCAGCAATCCTATAACTGATTATGTTTATAACTGGGGTATAGTGGGTATAATGGGTATAGCCTCTGCATGAAGGGCTTGTTCACTGCAAGAAAAGATGATGTGAAACTTTACCTGTTGCAACTATTTCAATTAAAATGCCCTCAACCAAATGGTAAGCTTACTCATTCTAGCCTTGTTGCAGATAGGGGAAAAATACTTCCACATTTTCCTAGTATTGAAACATTTCACCATGTTTGCTAGCTTCGAGAAGGACAGGGTAAAAGAGTATAAACAAACAAGCAAACAAAAAAATCTGATTCAGCTACACGATAACCATACAGCATTCAACACACATAGATTTGACACACTGGCAACTGGGAACATTAGCTAGGAGGCCTCTAGGAATGGGAGGTTAGGGTGGGGATATGACTGAGCTGCTGGGGGGGTAAAATGCAGCACATCCCTCTTGCATACCTGCCTCTCAGATGTTACCATTTGACTGTAAGGAAGGGTAATGTATGGGTTAGGTCAGAAATAGAACCCCATGGTGGATGTTGACTGCCAGATCTCCAGGATGCCCTTTACTGGGTGCTGCTGTTCATGCAGCAGCGGTTAACAGTGCCTTTGTATAGATACAAATGCCTAGAAGCTCAAATTATTTCCCTAAACAGCTGTCAGTGAAACCCTTCCAAGCTTTTCTGCTGCTCTAGGAGCAACTCAGTTGCACACTGAGCAGTGTTGCCTTATTGATCAACCTTAGCCTACACAAAGTATAGGTCCCTCTTGTAGTCCGAGTGCTATCAGCACAATTGTCTCATGTATACTGACAACCACTTACTCCTGAAAGTTACACTATAAAATTGGAAGCAAGAGTCTCAAATAAGGAAAACTTGATTGTGAAATAGGTTGTCAGCTCACACACGCTTCCCACACTAAATAAGGACATGACAAATACACCAACATATGCGAATGTACTCACTAGTAACTTACCAAAAGATCAGAGGCCTCCCAAACAGAAACCACTTACACACATAACAATGCAAAAAACAAACACACACACACACACACACACACACACACACACACACACACACACACACACACACACACACACACACACACACACACACACACACACACACACACAAACACTAGTGTCTCAACAAATAAGCCCATAAGGCGTAACATGACAAAGCCTAATGTACTGGTTATAGGTGACTCCAATGTGAGACACACTTATGTTCCTCTCACCAGGCTGGATGAGGAGCGGGTTACAGTTAGCTGCCTGTCAGTTGCCATGATCCATCAAGTCACTCAACCACAAGTACTGGTATGACTCCGTCATAGTCCACATGGGGGTGAATGACTTGAAATGTACTTCACTGGAATGTATGAAGAGAGACATGACTGAGCTCTCAGATTATGGCACAATCACAAGCCTAACCTTAAGCAGCATTCTGCCTTCTCCAAGGCTGATGCTATAGTACAAATAAAAAAATGATTGACTTTAACAATTGACTTAGCTTCTGGTGTCAGTCCAAGAGGATCCAATATCTGTCAGCCTGGGAAGACATGATCGACAGGCCATGCTGGTTTGCCAGAGATAGTCTGCACCTGTTTCCTCCAGGCTTTCAGATACTGGCAAAGGCAATAGCCACCCCTATTGTGCCTTTTTTAGGCAGTGTCATAATAGCCAACCTTCCAACATACAAAATCCTCTCTAGATAAACTCACAGTACTGCTGTTTAATGCTAGGAGACTAAACAAGAAACTTGTCACTTTGGAAGATGTTGACATCTGTGCAGTCACAAAGACATGATTCAAAAGCACAGAAAGCACCTCGGCTGTGAAAGGCTACAATGCCTTCCATACATTGAGACCACAAACTGAGCGTGAAAAAAAAACAAAAAAAACAAAGGAGGAAGTGCATCTATCTTCATTAAAGATAAGTACACATCGAGAATGGTCAAATAGTATGACTCTTGATCTACTCCATATTCAAATGACTATAGGCAAAGCCCCTTACCAGATTGTAGCCAGCTATAGGTCCCCCATCATGAAACAGGAAAAGCATTCTGCATACCTGGACTTACTGGAGTTACTTGCCATACAGCCCAACGCACTACTCTTGGGTGATTTTAATTATCCTACCATCGACTGGGAAACATACATGACCACAAACATGCTGGCTCAGAGGTTCTTGGACTTTGTTGATACAAAAGGCTCTAGAACAGCCAGTCAGCACACCCATAAGAGGCTCAAATGTCCTGCACATTGTACTCATTAACATGGGTGAGCATTGTACCCTTCCCTTGTGATGTCCACCTTGGTAAGATCATCCCATAAATCAGACTCGTTCGATGCAATTTTAAGACCAGATACCCCAACAAGCTCAAAAATGGTTAAGAATTTTTCTAAGAGAAATTACCTCATACTAAGTGATGGTATAAGAAGTTTCAAAGCCCCATAATGCAGATGATATTGACTCCTATGCAGAGGTGTATACTAATGCCCTGTCTAACCACTTAAGCAGTTGTATAGAATCAGATGTACCTGACCGGATTAAAACCAGGTCTTGCCAAAAAAACAAGCCAACCTTGTGGACCCCTAGCATAAACAGGCTATACAAAAACAGAAAGAAACTAATGTCCAAGAACAAGAGGTAACTGGCTCAGCAGAGGAAGAAATCCCGCTTTAGTATAAACAAACAAATTAGAGATCTTGTCAAGTTCTCCAAAGCTAATTATGAAGCAAAAATAGCCTCCCTAGCTAAGGATAATCATAAGGCATTCTTTAATTACTTCCAAAATCTAAAGGGAATACCCAACTATGCACTGAACTGGTTGTGCACCACCCATTCTCAACCAGAGGTAATAGTCAACCTGCTAGCTGACAGATTTGGAGCAAACGTCATCCCCGTCCCCTCCAGTCATCTCCCAAAATGTACTTTCCACCATTCCTCAGCCTATAATCTCAAGAGAGCAGTTCAGCTTAGCTCTCTCCAAGGCCAAAAACATGGCATCAATGGGACCAGACAACATCTCAGGTTGCCTTTTAAATAACTTAAAACATGCCCTAGCAGATCCACTTGGATCTCTGTTTAACCACAGCCTGAGAACTGGCTATGTTCAGGTAGAATGGAGAACAGTAACAGTAATCCTTCTGCAAAAGGGTGACTGTCAACCAAGCATGGGAATTGTAGGCCCATAAGCTTGATTAGCCTCATCTGCAAGGCCATGGAAGGCATCATTAAGAACCTTTTTAGGCAAGATTCAAAAAACAAAACCACCACTGTAACAGATACAAGCATGCAAAATCTGAAGGTAATACTATTCAATGCTAGAAGTCTAAACCTCAAAATGCACTCTCTCGAGGCACTCCTAAAAATGGAGAACATCAATATTTGTGCAGTAACTGAGACCTGGTTCAAGGCTCCAGAGAGCACCACTGCAATACCAGGCTACAACTCTTACCACACTTGTCGGCCACCAAACCAAGACCGAAACACTAAAGGTGGAGGAGTGTCCATATTCACCAAGGATATTAATACTTCCAGGCTAGTTGCCCAACACAATGCATCTGAAATTCTCCAGGTTCAACTAACACTAGGTAAGACTGCAATCCAAATTTTAGCTTGCTACAGATCCCCCACCATGCCCCAAGATTTTCACTACACCGTTCTAAGCATACTGGAAAATATTAAGATACAACCAAACACCCTAATACTGGGTGGTTTCAACTACCCTGCCATTAACTGGGAAAACTACTCGGGTACCAACACCTTTTCCCAACGGTTCATGGAATTCATACATTCCAATGCCCTGGATCAACTAATACATTGTCTCACCAGGGGCTCCAATATCCTAGAACTGGTAATTACCAACATTAGAGATAGATACTCCACACCTGTGGTCACTCCCTCATTGGTCAGGTCTGACCATAAGCAAATCACCCTTGACATCCACATCCCACCCCCACTCCCAGTAAGAAAACCTCCGTAAAAAAACTTCTCCAAAGCCAACTTCATGCTACTCAAGTCAGAAGTGACAAGCTTCCTGACACCCATGCAGACGGGAGCTGAAAGTTCGACTGCTGAATCCTACACTAAGGCACTGTACGAGCACATCCACTTGCTCGTGAATCGTGCCATCCCAAATAGAACCAAGATGCTCTCCTCCAAAAAAAGGAAACCAATCTGGTGGTCCCCTGCCATAAACAAACTATACAATAAAAGGAAGAAACTGTTGCAGAAAAGAGGAAAATCCCAGGATGGAAAAACTCCCTTACCAGCCTCAGTAAGAAGCTGAGATCCCTCATAAAATCCTCCAAAGCTAGTTACGAAAATAAAATTGCCAAAGATTCCAAAGACAACCACAAGGCATTCTATAGTTATGTCAAGAATTTAAATGGTAATGCTCACATCTGCTCTGAGCTATAACAGAATGGCATTAAATATACTGATACCAAGGATATTGCCAATATCCTGGCAGATCGATTTAGAGCCAACTTCACCCCCCTCTCACCCCATAAAGGGCCCATCTCAATACCAAAAGATTGCCAAATTCCGGTAATCACAGCCACACAGGTAGAAACCGCACTTTCCAAAGCTAAGAATACAGCATCCATGGGACCAGATGGCATCCTGGGCTGTGTACTACATGAACTACAAAATGAACTGGCACCTCACCTAAGTGTCATGTTTAATTATAGCCTCACCTCAGGCTTTGTGCCCATTGAGTGGCACACAGCTACAGTTATCCCACTCCACAAGGGGGGATCCACCTTGGATCCCGGGAACTACCATCCCATCAGTCTGACGAGCCTGATCTGCAGGGTCATGGAATGCATTATCATGGAACTTATAAACAAAGACATTGGCAACTTTCAAACACTGGACCCCACCCAGTTTGGGTTTATGAAGGGCCGATCTTGTCTCCTGAACCTGATTGACTTCTTCAAATCAGTCTCCAGAGCTGTGGACAAGGGTAAGGTGGTCCACACAGCCTATCTGGACCTTGCCAAGGCCTAAAACACTATCCCGAACTCTGGAATCATAGATAAACTTACTAAGCTGAGCATAAATCCCTATGTCACTCGATGGGTTGCCAACTGGCTTACTGACAGAACCCAGACTGTAAAAGTAGCTGACTCCAAATCCATCTCCAGACAAGTGACAAGTGGAGTACCTCAGGGTTCAGTCCTGGGACTGCTCTTATTTGACATCTACTTCTCTGAAGTACAGGCCAACACTAAGGGTCTCTGGCTAACAAAGTTCATGATGACAGCAAACTGGGAGCCATTATTGAATCCCCAAATGATGTGGATATTCTACAAAAGGGCCTTACAGAAACAGATGCTTGGTGCCAGAGCCATGGGCTCAAGCTTAATGCCAAGAAATGTATAGTTATCCCCTTTGGGAAAAAACATGTACCCATGAACTACCACATAGGTAGCAGTACACCAAACACCAAAAGAGTGATGAGAGACTTAGGGCCACAGGTGGACAGTGCTCTTACCTTCAATAACCACATAGCCACAACAGTCAGGAAATCCTTCTATGTGGCACACCGGTTCTACCTCACATAAACGAAACACCACACCACACCACACAATCCAGCGACACCACCACATACGACACAAAAAAAACAAAAACCAAATCCACATGCCGATGAAATAACCGGGGGTAACCACAGAAACACAAAAACACTATACACCACACACAACACAATCACACACAAAAACACATTCCCATCCACAACCACCAAGCACACAAATCCCACAAAAAAAATCCCTACCCACACACACTAACCAACACTACAACCCTGGCCTACAACTAAGCCTATTAACCTAAACACTGCACACTTACCTGCCCGGCTCCTAACCCTACACCCGCCTCCCGCCCCTAACTCACTTATCCCGCCCCTAAACCTGCGCACTATTCTAACTAACCTTCACTTCTTATCCCTAACTTACCTACAATCACTACACGCACACCCCTAACACAATCACTTTCGCCTAACTCCCCCCACCCCCTCCCCCCCCCTTACCTCACCACTACTACCATACTTACACAGCCTTTTACCATCCCATTTCCCTCGTCGGTGCTTTCATCCGCTTTCATCCGTTCTGTAGCCGATCTTCTTCTTCCTTCGGCTTTCTCGCGTTTCTGCGCTGTCGGTCTTCTGGGGCTTCTTCCGGTGTCTGTGGGCTGTCGGTCTGTCGCCACCTCATCACTAAGGGCTTTTCATCCAGAAAAAAGGCGGTCATTGTCCCACTGTACTCATCTCTCATTAGACCAATTATAGAGTACAACGCTCCATTTGGTATGTACCTCACAAGACATCTGTAACAGCTGTAAAGACCACAGAAATACCTCACTAAAAGAATCACAGGCCTAAAGCAGATTCCCTATGCTGACCATCTAAAATAATCCAGCTATACTCTGTGGCATATTGTCTACTCAGAGGCGATCACTGCTTAACATACAAGGCCATGTCAAACCCTGAGCTGTTGGACATGCTCCACTTAAAGAAATCCCAATCCCTCAGAGCCACATGCTCCAGGGATCTAAACCTTATCATCACAATGAACAAAACATGCTGGAGGGATAGGTTCCTGACCCAGAGACTCCCTATACTCTGGAAAGGACTGCCCATACATGTCAAGCAGAGTGCCTCCTTGGCACTCTTCAAAAGGAACCTTGATGATTGGATGGGAGATAGGAAATTCACCCTGGGGATCACGTCATTTGCCCTGCTAGACAGGGGTCCAGGGAAGTAAATATTGTGGGAAGAAATATTCAGGGAATTATTATGGCTAGGCTTGTACAGGCCCTATGGCTGATAGCCTAGTACCAACCTATGAACCTATGAACCTTATTAACAAATGCATAGGTAATCTCCAAACTCTGGACCCAACTTGGTTCGTATTTGTTAAAGATAGAGCATACCAGTTAAAAATTGTTGACTTCATTGAGAAAGTCAAGCAAGGCCCTGGATAAGGGAAAATCAATGCATACCACCTATCTTGACCTAGCCAAGGCATTTGACACAATCCACCACTCAGATATTATAGACAAACTCTCCCAGTTGGGAATTAATGCCTGCATTACCAGACGGGTAGTCAACTGGTTCACTGCTAGGACACATACTGTCAAAATGGATAACTTCTAGGTTCCTTACTGTTCAAAATTTATTTCTCAGAAGTCGAGGCAAACTTGGACAGCCTGTGGCTGACCAAGTTTGCTGACAATTGCAAATTGGAAGCAATCATTGAGTTCCCCAACTATGTTAACATACTGCAGAAAGGTTAATGTAGACAAATGATTGGTGCCAAAGCCATGGATTAAAGATAAATGTAAAAAAAAAAAAGCATTACTATTCCCTTTGAGAAAGGAGAAAGCTGACATCCCTGCTAATTACATTATAGACAGCACCGTCCTAAGTGCAGACCTAGTGGTATGTGATCTGGGTACTCAGGTTGATAGCAATCTGAAATTTGACCACCATGTATCCACAGTAGTAATGAAATCCTTCTATATGCACATCTTATAAGTAAAGGCATCACATCTAGATCTAAGGATGTTATATTTCTATTATACTCGGCCCTCATCAGACCAATAATTGAATACAATTCTCCCTTTTGCATGTACCTCACCAGACACATGCAACAACTGGAAAGACCTCAGAGGCTTCTCAGCAAGAAATTACTGGATACAGAAAACAAATGTTATGCGGAAAGACTGAAAGCCCTGTCACTGTATTCTTTCTCCTACAGGTTGCTAAGAGGTGAGCTGTGCCTGGCTTACAAGGCAGTCTCTAACCCAGCCCTGTTGGAAATGCTACACATTCATAAATCAAACTGCAGGAGGGTCACTCACTCCGGGGATCTTAACCTAGCCTCTGACATGAACACATCATGCAGGAAAGATAGGTACATCTCCCAGAGACTGCCACTTCCCTGAAACAAGCTTCCATTTCATGTGAAAGAGAGCCCCTCTCTGACCCTCTTCAAATGCAACCTAGATCAATGGATGGGTGACTGCAAATTCACCCCTGGGGTGATGCCCATGTCTCTTCTGGAAAGAAGAACTCAGTATTAACTACCATAGGCCCATACCTCTGTGAACTTCACATACCTAAAAACCAACAATTGGGGCAACTCAAAATAAATATGGCTAGGCTTGTAAGGGCTGTAGGGCTGTTAGACTAGTAACCACCTACGAACCTATGAACCTCTAATATGTGTGCTACCACAGCCCTATCTGAAGACATCTGGGGAATCTGGGGAGTTAGGAGATGGCTGGTAGACCCAGCAATGACATAGGGCAGTGGGTAGGGAGTTGTTGGATGACACAGTAGGGAGAACCCCATCCCAAAAAACAAAGAAAGGAGCGACTTTCTGAGTGAGATGTGATGAGCTTATTACAGGGAAAATGAGGAACAGATGGATTATCTGTGTTCTGGTAGGGCAATATGGTCTGGCTGTTAAGAAAGAATAAAGAAGCCATTGCATAAAGGTTATTAAATATACTTCATAAATGAGGATATGAGCAAAGGTAACCCATGTTTCCTCACATAAAGAAAAGGTTATAGTTCGGCAGTCTCTCCCTTTTCCTTGCAGTAGTCTGCCACAGAGTTCTATGACAGGTAGAATTACAAAAGAAAGGTTTTTACTATATTACAACACAAATGTTCAGTGGACATGCTTCTCTACCACTTGATGCAGTTTTCTGACCTTTTTACACAAGCCTCAAAGCACGTAACACAAACGATGATTTGAAGATACTTGCACTTGTTTCAAACTGATATCTTTTTAACATTCTAGCTACCTCTGGTGCTCCTCTTACCCATTCATTCTCTTGTCCTCCTGGCACACTGCTCTATATAACACTGGTTAATGTCCTCTTTGTAGAAGAAATCAGCCTCAACTATCATATATTATTATTGGAAAGTGTTATGTGACAGCCAAACACATAGGTAGCCATCTGTCATAAGTGCTGCAGCAGTTTTCTTTATGTCCTACATTTTCTATCAAATCCTTGTGTTGAACCATGCAGCACATGCAAACTACTCCTCATTGTCACCTGCACATCTCACACCCATTCAAACACAGTCATCTTATAGGTAGGTAGGTAGGTTCATAGGTAGGTACTAGGCTATCGGCCCAAGGGCCTAAGTAATCCTAGCCAACAAGGTTCCCTGGCTTATGCCACCCAAAAAAGTTATTTTCCTGTGCCCATGTCAAGCAGAGCCACAGAAGTGATCCCTGAGGTGTATTTCCTATTTCCCATGCACTCATCAATATTTTTCTTGAAGAGTGCTAATGAGGAACTCTGCTTGACATAAATGGGTAGCCTGTTCCAGAGCATGGGAAGTCTATGGGACAGGAATCTATCCCTCCAGCATGTCCTGTTTATTGTGGTCACAAGGTTTAGGTCCCTAGAGCATGAAGCTTGGAGGGATTGGGATTTCTTTAGGTGGAGCATGTCCAACAGCTCTGGGTTTGACATAGCTTTATATGATAGGCAGAGATCACCTTGGAGTAGGCGATATGCTACGAAGTAAAGCTGGAGTTTTTTGAGACGGTCAATGTGGGGCATCTATTTGAGGTCAGTAATCCTCTTTGTGAGGTATTTCTGTGGCCTTTCCAGCTGCTGCAGATGTCTTGTGAGGTACATTCCAAAAGGGGCATTGTACTCTATAATGGGTCTAATGACTGTCGAGTAGAGGGGAACAATGACCTCTTTTATCCTGGATGAGAAACCTTTTGTGATGAGGTGTGCCATGTAGAAGGATTTCCTGACTACTGTGGTGATGTGATTATCAAAGGAGAGACTACTGTCCGCCTGGGTCCCAAGGTCTCTTATCACACATTTGGAGTCAAGTAGGCTGCCGCCTATGTGGTAGTTCATTGGCACAGAGTTTTTATCAAAGGGGATGACAATGCACTTTTTGGCATTGAGCTTGAGGCCATGACTCTGACACCAGGCATCTGTCTCAGTGAGCCCCTTCTGTAGGATGTCCACATCATCTGGGGACTCAACTATGTCTCCTAGTTTGCAGTCATCTGCGAACTTCGTTAGCCAAAGGCCTTCTTAGTTAGCCTGTACTTCAGGGAAGTAGATACCAAACAGGAGAGGTCCCAGGACTGAACCCTGTGGTACTCCACTTGTCACTGGTTTGAAGTCAGATTTGGAGTCTGTAACTTTTACAGTGTGGGCTCTGTCAGTGAGCCAGTTGGCGACCCATCTTGTGACGTAGGGATTTATAACTAGTTTAGTGAGTTTAGCTATAATTCCAGAATGGGGGATGGTGTTGAAAGCCTTGGTGAGGTCAAGATAGGCTGTGTGAACCACCTTACCCTCGTCTACGACTTTGGTGACTGCCTCAAAGAAGTCAATCAGGTTCAGGAGGCATGATCTGCCTTTCACAAACCCGAAATGGGTGAGGTCCAGAGTTTGGTGGTTACTAATATCTTTGTTTATGAGTTCCATAATGATATGATTCATGGCCTTACAGACCAAGTTCATCAGGCTATTAGGGCGATAGTTCCTGGGATCTGTGATGGCTCCCGCTTTGTGGAGTAGGATAACTGTTGCTGTGTGCCATTCAGTGGGAACAAAGCCTGACATGAGGCTATGATTGAACATGGTGCTTAGATGTGGGGGCCAGTTCATTATAAAGTTAATGTAAAACGCAGCCTGGGATGTTGTCCGGTCCCATGGATGCTATGTTTTTGGCTTTAGAGATTGCAGCTTTTACATGCGTGGTTGTGATTACAGGGACTCTGCATTCTTCCTTTATAGATATGGGCCCTTTAGGGGGTGAAAGGGGGGTAAATTTAGCACTGAACTGATCTGCCAGGATGACAAAAGACGTTGTGGAGAGATAAGGTTGATTATGAGGGGGCAAGGCATACTCTGACCCACCGAGGGGGCAACAAAGCCCAACAAGGGAACATAGGAATGAGTCATTAGAAGGGTATGATACAGAAGTATTTGAGCAAAATAACAATAATGCTGGATTCCCTTTAGACCAACCTGCCCTTAGGAGATCGGAGAGATTAATGAACCAGAGGCAGGGGAGGCAAGGCTATGGGAGATATATGGACAATTCACAAGAAATTCCACAGAGGGGGAGATGGGGCCCCCACCGGAGATAACTAACAATTTTGATACTACCAATTCCAACAACTGCAATATTGTAGTGAATGAAATTGGGGACTTCAGTATTTACAACTTCAGCCAAGTCCCAGTAAGTACTGAATGGGCCAATTTGCTTTCAAAGGGACTTAATTTTGTACCAGAAAGAAAAGCTAATATAGTGGACATTATTTTACAGTTAAAATTGTTCACTAGGAAAATGAATTTGGCTTTACACTTTTCCAACTCTGATATAGGGATTAATTGTGATAGATTACGGAGACCTAGTACATTTCTTCCACCTCCACACCCTTTGGTACAAATATTTGAAGGGTTATGTGAAACTGAGATTCACAACAACACCTCTAACATGAAAAATTTATCTGAGAGAGAAATAACTGTATTGGAAAATATTATTGGACAGAAGGAAACTAGAATCATGAAACCTGACAAGGGTGGGGGCCTGGTATTCATGGACTACAATGATTATAACAGTAAAATGTTTGAGCTGCTATATAGTGGTGTATATTTAGAAGTTTCGCAAAACAAATTGAATATAGCTGATCGTAACATAGATTTGGACCTTGAACAAATGGTACTAAATGGACAAATCACCTTAGAGACTTGAATTTTTAGAGACAAATCACCCTAGGATCCCAACGATATTTGGGATCCCAAAGATTCATAAATCTATCTCTGACCCACCAATGCGACCAATAGTAGATGCTAAAGCATCTAAAACCTTTAGCATTGCTAAATTTATTGATGAAAAGGTCAAGCACATTTTAGATGGATGGGCCTCAATAATTAGAGATTCATGAGATTTTCTCAGGAAAATCAAACATAATATGTTTGATAAAAAACTGATTCTTGTTACTATAGATGTTTGTGATTTATTTTCAGTAATACTTCATCAAATAGGGCTTGAGTGGTTTTATGATTTTCTATGTAGGAATAGTACATTAGACCATAATACAATATTAACAATTCGAGCCTGTATGGAAATTGTATTACTTTTGAAGGGCACCTTTTTAAACAAAGGCAATGTGTTGCAATGGGTGCTTGCTGTGCTCCAGTGTTTGCTAATATTATATTGGCACAATGGGAAGATTTGTATGTGTTCAATTCTGAATTCAGGACTTCATGGGTACTGTATAATACTGTACCTGGATGATATTGTCCTGTTTTTGAAGGGGAGTGAATATGACCTGAATAAGTTTTTCACTTTCATTAATGAAACAACTACTTTCTTAAGATTTACCATGAACAAAGATCTTGATTTAGTCAATTACTTGGATGTTACCATCACGAAAGATTATGAAAGAGAATGTTTCACTTCCCGACTGTATAGAAAACCAACTTATTCAAATTCTTTATTACACTTCATGAGCTGGCACCCATTGCACCAAAAGAAGGCACTGGTAAAAGGCCAATATGTAAGATTAGCCAGGATGGTGTCTGAACCTGATGATTTTAAAAATGAATGTGACATTATGAAGGATATGTTAAAAAGAGGGTACCCTGAGATGTTCATAAATGACATAGTGATTGAGGTTAAAAATAAAAGGACAAGTGGGCACTTTTTCCCCCTCTTAGCTAAGGAGAATTCTGACAGAATAGGTGATGAGGGAATCAGCACGCACAGTTTTGGACGTGCATTAACACTGACTTTTACATCCAATTTTTATGATATTAAGAACATTATCAACAAATATTGGAGACTATTCCATATGGACATTGATGTTAAAGAAAAAATAGGGGACAAACCTGTTGTGGTCTATAAGAAAGATACCTCATTAAAAGGGCTATTAGAAAGGAAAAACAAGAACTGTGGGCAACTAGGCGGGAGTTTTAAGTGTGGAAGATGCCCTCAATGCCCTTATATGATGGAATCTGTGAGCATTAAGATCAAGAATTTTGGAAGTATAAAAACAGGGAAAAAGCATTATTGTTACAGTAAAGGGGTGGTATATGTGGCACTATGTGACTCGTGAGAGTTACTATGTGGGAAAAACAAAGAATGCACTTAGATCAAGAATTTACCAGCACCTTTATGATAGTAAACAAAAAAAATGAAAAAAAATATGCCCTTTACAAACATATTAACAGTCACCCTCAGTATGGGTTTAGATTTTTTGTTGTAGAACAGGTTGATTTCGGGCCACAGGGGGTGGTAAGGGGAGGTGGGAAACCAGTAGAAGATTTTGTGGAGTTTTTGGAATTGAAGTGGCAAATAAAACTAAATGCTTACCAGGTCCCAGGGTTAAATGACAAGATTTCCTTGTGCCTTTTGTTAAGACTTAAATCTATGTTCATGTTATGAATTATACATGAATTTATAAATTTTATAGTTGGGATATTAATATGCATTAGTATCTGTATTAATGTTTTAACAATTTAAAATCTTTTGTCTGGTTTTATATGTATATTTTAATACAATCTTGTATGCGTTAATATTAATGACACTAAGAGGGGAAATGATGTAATGCATATTGTAGTGATTGGTCAAGGGGTATTATTTAAACTTTGGTTTTTTAAACAGGTTGTATTCTGAAGAAGTCATTTTACCTGACAAAAGTGCTAAATAAAAGATTGACTGAACTAAAGTGGTGTCATTGCTGCCTGAGGGAGTGTTTGCCTTGGGATTACTAGTTTTTCAGTGAACTTTCTTTAGTTGGATCTGCCAGGATGTAGGCAATATCAGTTGGTTCTTAATTGCTGTGCCGTTGTGCTGGAACTCAGAGCAGATCTGGGTGTTGCCACAGAGCTTCTTGACATAGCTATAGAATGCTTTGTGGTTGTCTCTAGAATCAGTGGCGATTTTGTTTTCGTAGCTAGCTTTGGAGAATCTTATAAGGGATCTCAGCTTCTTACTGAGGCTGACCAGGGAGCTTCTCCACTCATGGGATTTTATTCTCTTTTGTAACAGTTTCTTACTTCTGTTGTAGAGTTTATTTATGGCAGGGGATCACCAGATTGGCTTCCTTTTTTTGGAGGATAGTATCTTGGTTCTGTTTGGGATAGCACGAACCATGCACTCGTGTAAGTGCTTATATAGTGCATTTGTGTAGGATTCAGCAGTCGTAACTGTATTGTCTATCTGCACGGATGTCATGAAGTTCGCCACTTCTGTCTTAAGAAGCATGAAGTTGGGTTTGGAGAAATGTTTTACCATGGTTTCCTTAATGGGGGGTGGGGGCGGGATGTGGATATCTAGGGTGATTAGCTTATGGTCGGATCTGATCAATGAGGAGTTGACTTCAGGTGTTGCCCCTGGTGGGAGTGTGGATAAGTTGATCCAGGGCATTGGAATTTATGAATTCCAGAAAGCATTGAGCAAAGGAGTTGGTAGATGAGTAGTTTTACCAAAAAATGAGTTGACTGTAGTAAACCACCAGGAATACAAAGACATATGTAGAAAACAGATCCCTCAATAGTAGAAATGCTTAGTTTATTAACAAGGTAAAGCTTTCGGGATACACCCTTCTTCAGTAATCAGTAACAAACTTTAAAATATACATCATTATATACTTTAAAAGCTTTACCTTGTTAATAAACTAAGCGTTTCTACTATTGTCGGATCTGTTTTTTACATGCATGAGTAGTTTTCCCAGTTAATGGTGGGGTAGTTGAAATTGCCCATTATTAGGGTGTTTGGTTGAACCCTAATATTTTCCAGTATGTCAAGAGAAGAGGAGTGGGAATCCTGGGGCATGGTGGGGGATCTGTAGCAAGCTACAGTTTGGATTGCAGTTTTGCCCAGAGTTAGTTGCACTTGGATAACCTTGGATGCATTATGATGAGCAACTAGCCTGGAGCTGTGGATATCCTTAATGAATATGGACACACCTCTGCCTTTGGTGTTTCGGTTCAGGTTAGGTGGCCGAAAACTGTGGTATGAGTTATAGCCTGGTAATGCAGGGATGCTTTCTGGAGCCTTGAACCAGGTCTCAGTCACTGCACATATATCGATGTTCTCCATTTTAAGGAGTGCCTCGAGGGAGTGCATTTTGAGATTTAGACTTCTAGTATTGAGTAGCATTACCCTCAGTTTTTGCTTGCCTGTCGGTGGTGAATTTGTCATTTGAACCTTGCCTAAAAAAGGATCTATAAGGGTGGCAAGAGCCTTAGCCAGTATCCAGAATCCCAGGGGTGACAGGTGCAGGTCATCTCTGACAAAGCATCGTGGTCTGTTGACCATGTCATCCCAGGCAGACAAATACTGGATCCCCTTAGAATAACACCAGCTTAGCCAATTGTTGAAGTCAATCATTTTGTCCTTGTACTGTGGTATCATTCTGGGCAATGGCAGGATGCTACTCAGGTTCATACCTGCCTGGGCTACAAGATCGGAGAGCTCTTCCATGTCTCTTTTCACGTAGTCAAGGGAGGTATGTCTCAGGTCATTCACACCAACATGGACAATGACAGAGTCATATTTGGACTTGTTGTGGAGTGACCTGAGTGTGTGGGTTATGTGGCGGATCCAGGCACCCGACAGGCAGCTGACAGTAACCTTCTCCTTGTTTAACCTGGTGAGTGGGACATCAGTGTGCCTGACTATAGAGTCACTTATGACTAGTGTGTTGGATACGTTGTTTTGCCTTATGGGCTGTGGTTGAGTGGCACACTGAGTCTGTGGGCCATGTGTCATTTGGGTTGTGTTGGGGGGTGGAGGTTGCTTGTGTTTCTGCTTTGGAGGTCTCTGTTGCTTGAGCAAATTATGATTGAGAGCCTCCACGAATGTTTTTGTGTTTCTATGTGTGGATTTTGGTGGTGTAGGTTTAGTGGGACTATGTGATGAGTGTGGTGTGGTGCAAGTGTTTACCTTCTCCTCTTGACTGTCAAGTTCAGTTTTGGTTGGAGAGAGCTTTACCTCCTGTTTAGCTAGATAAGTGCATTTCTCACAGGTTGTAGTGTTGGGTGGTAGGAGGAGAGGGTTGTCTATGTACATGAGGCAATTGCTACATTGCCCCAAGATGCTCAGATTCATCAGACAGACAGGCTTGGGGAGCTCAGGAGCTTACAAACAGTCCTGGATACAGCAAATCTATATCTGAACAAGACTAGTTACAGGAAAGGCAGTAAACAAGCATATTTTTTTTGTTACAGTTAAACAGAACACAGGGAGATTCCAGCAAAGTTTTTTTTTGAAAAGGAAAGGGAGAGAGGAGAAGCAAAAATGAAGCAGTGAGCCTTTAAATGAAGGTTTTAAACAGATAATGGAGCAAGGAGACTTTAGAGAATGCTTTTAACTGCAAACAAATAAGTTATATGACACATTCCTTGGCAGGAAATCAGAACAGACAAACCCAAACAGATGCTTAACAAATGTAGAAAATTTCCAGTTAATACCTCACACACAGTGAAACTAGTTAGAAATGTATGCACCAGACAATAAACGTGCTATAAATAGCCTGTAAAAATAAGCCAAAAAGGATACTTAATGTTATATATCACAGATCAGAGTTTGCTCAATGCCCTTCCTCCAATTAGCTCAGTGTGAAATGGCAGAAACACTCACAAGTTAACTTCTTAAGTAACAGAAAGTTGAAACCTAAAACAACTTTAAAAAAAGCTTGAACGAACCAATCAGCCAATGACCACAAACACTTGTCTCTTACTGAAATGCAAGAACGGCTTTGGCTAAACTAAGATGGTCTGAAACATGTGCTCAGACACACAGCCTCTACAAACAAACAAACAACTAGGCCCAAAACTCAAGCCTGAATATGGACAATGCTACAACTACCCACACTGCTTAAGTAGAAAAAAACTGCAGAAATGTTTATCACAGCAGAAAAGCAGCAGTGAGCCTTTAAATGAAAGTTATAAACAGATAAAGGAGCAAAAAGACTCTAGAGAATGCTTTTAACTGCAAACAAATAAGTTATATGATACACTACTTGGCAGGAAATCAGAACAAACAAACCCAAACAGATGCTTAACAAATGTAGAAAAGTTCCAGTTAATACCTCACACACAGTGAAACTAGCTAGAAAAGTATGCAGCAGATAATAAAAGTGCTATAAATAACTTGTAAAAATAAGCAAAAAACAGGATGCTTAATGTTATATATCACAGATAAGAGTTTGCTTAGTGCCCTTCCTCCGATTAGCTCAGTGTAAAAATCTGTCAAAGAAAACTGTATTCCCATGGTTAGCTTTTGGTCTCAGCCAGTGGAGACTCCTGCAAAATGAAATCCATCACTCATCCTCTGCATGAAGAAAGATGAACTGGACAACAGTCACTCAGTCATACCTCTCTCACCCAGCTATATAGAGTGCCAGGTCCACTGCTAGAACATGAATCAGCTGTGTCATACATATGGCTAAAGCCTTTATGTTAGCAGAGCTGGCAGAGTAAGTAGGAGTTTCAGAACTATTATTTAAGCAGTTTTTAGTCATTTATTTTTATTACACAAGAGACAGAAGCTGAAAGTACTTGACTTGACAGCTAATTTAGTTCAGTACTATGAATGACGGCATATTTCTCTCTCTCTCTCTCTCTCTCTTTAGTCCAATTGCTATTCTTTCACCTCTTTCTAAGCTACTCAAAAGGTGTATTCATATCCAGGTCATGAAATCCTTAATATCAAATAACCTTTTTGCAAACACTCAGCATAGATTTCACCCATCACATAGTACCACTACAGCTCTCTTATTCTTCACCAATACCATAAACCATCACAAGAATAACAAAACTTTGTGTCTTCCATCTTTCTAGACCTATCAAAAGATTTTCATATGATCTGCCATTCCAAACTAATAGATGTACTAACTGAACTATCCTTCTCACCATCTGCCACATTTTGGTTTAATAACTATTTATCTAGCCGTCAAAAATCTGTTCTTTGGCAAGGTGACCTATATACATGCCTTCATTTATCCATTGGTGTCCCCAAGGATCTTTCTCAGGCCATCTCCTTTACTCCCTCTTTACTGATAATCTACACACAGCTACTCCACATGGTTCTATAATACAGTATGCAGATGATTCAACACTTATCTGTGCTGCCACTTCTCTATCAGCTCTTCATTCTCAAACACAGGAAGCTTTCACTTCTGTTGAAACATGGTTAGCTAATTCTCATCTAATCCTGAACTCAACCAAAACTAAATTATTACTCTTCCAGCATAACAAGACATCTATCTCGTGCCCACCATTTAACATAATAGCCAAAGACAATACTGCCATCTCCCCAATAACCCATACAAAACTTCTTGGAATGGAAATAGACAATAATCTACAATTTGACTTACATGTCTCCCTAACAATAAAAAGTCCATAAGAAACTTGGAGGTCTGTATAGGCTCAAAAGGTTCCTGACCAAAATGGCCAAAATTACATTAGCACAAACCCATCTGCTCTCCACTCTACTATATGCCTCTCCAATTGTAACTAATCTTAGGAAAACTGACCCATCTAAGCTAGAAGCATATTATGATAAAATTGCCAAGTTTGCATCTGACTGCCCATATAGAACACATCATTGTACAGCTTTAAGGATACTAGACTGACTTGAACTCCTTCTGTAGCACGAGTGATTGGATAATAGCAGGGGCTAGTAGGACTGAGTAGTAATTCGATCTTCTTGATTCTTCCATCCTGTCTGGTATATAAACCCTGTGTCTGTAAAAGCTGTGCTTGTATTTATCAGGCTGTGGATTGTGACTGAGACTAAACAGACATTCCTTAAGATTCCAAGAGCAGGATAAGTTATTTCTTACACTTATTTCACTAAATTGCACTTCTGTAATGCTTATAATTGTGCTATACAGTTAATCTACTGCATTGTGCACTGTTATAAAGCTTTTGTTACTGTTTCACTGCATTTATGTACTGTTTTATACCGTTTTAACTGTATTTTCCATTACTAGATACTGTTTCATTACTCTAATTGCATGTTTACTGAATTACTTAACTGTAAACTGCTTTTTCATACTGAGAGTTGTATTTTCTGTTTGTGAGTGCTCTATCCATGCTTTTCTGTGCATCTTTGATTTTTTGAGGTTTCTGTGTTCTAGTCATGTATCATATAACTGATTTGTTTGCAGTTAAAAGCATTCTCTAGAGTCTCCTTGCTCCTTTATTTGTTTAAAACTTTCATTTAGTGACTACAGCTAGTAGTTGTAATAGTTTCCCACTCTCTTCTCCTTATTGTTGTCTTGTTCTTATACTTAGTGACTTTGCAGTTGCCCACCCATACTGTATATTTGATCTGGGACACTCCTCCCAGTCTAGTGTCATTAGTTGATTCTACCTAACAGAGAGAGAACATTTGTGAAGGCCAACCCACTTAGATTCTTAACCTCAAATTAACGTCTGTTCCAGCTTTCTCCTTTTCCACTTTACTAAAAAAAAAATCTAAGCTTGTTTCCTCCCTTTCCTGTAACGAGTCTAGTCCAGATACAGATTTGCTGTATCCATAACTGTTTGTAAGCTCCTGAGCCCCCAAGCCTTTCTGTGCTGGAGGGAAGCCTTCTAGCTTACCAGTGGGAGTGGTAAGCACTAGGTAACCTATCTACCACATAAGGAGTGGTTTTTCACCCAGAAATTGTAGTTATTGCCCGTTTGGGACATTTTTCTATCTCTCTCAACTTTCTGATTTAAAAGCCCACATTTGCACTTGTATCCCCCTTTCCTGTAACTAGTCTAGTCCAGATACAGATTTGATGTATCCAGGACTGTTTATAAGCTCCTGAAACCCCCCCAAGCCTTTCTGTGTTGGAAGCCTTCTAGCTTATCAGTGGGAGTGGTAAGCACAAGAGGAGTGGTTTCTGGCCCAGATTTGTGGTTTATTGGCATTTTGGGCAGTTCCTTCCATCTCTTCAATTTTCTGGCTTAAAAGCCTGTGTTTGAACTTATTTCTCCCCTTTCCTGTAACTATTCTAGATCAGATACACATTTGCTATGTCCAAGACTGTAAGCTTCTGAGTCTCCCAAGCCTTTCTGTGTTAGAAGGAAGCCTTCTAGCTTATCAGTGGGAATAGTAAGCACTAGGTAGCCTATCTACCACAAGATGAGTGGTTCCTGGCCCAGAAATTGTAGTTTATTGGCCGTTTTGGCAGTTTTTTAATCTCTTTCAACTTTCTGGTTTAAAAGCCCGCATTTGCTCTTGTTTCTCACCTTTCCTGTAATGAGTCTAGTCCAGATACAGATTTGTTGTATCCAGGACTATTTGCAAGCTTCTGAGTGGTGCCAGAGCCTGCTCTTCAATTTTCCCCTTAGATCTACTAGTTCTCTCCTCTCCTGCACTTATACTAGCTTATTACTCTAGCACTTTACCAGACTTCTTGTAGCAATTATTGTAGCATGCAAGTACTACAAGCACTAAACGTTCTACAAGAAAACAGATCTAGTACTTATTATCAATGCCCACCCCACCAGGCATGTCTAAAGGTCAGTTCCCTCTGCTTTCTCCTATTAACCTGGTGAACTTGGACATCCTGAGGCAATGTAGCAACTGCCTCATGTACACTGACAACCCTCTCCTCTTACCTTCCAACACTCAGACTTGCAAGAGATGCACTTATATATCCAAATTGGAAGCCACACACTCTTCAGCCAAGACCAGAATAGCTGGTCAAGAGGAGAAGGTCAATACTTGCACCACACCACATGGAACACATAGCCCTCTGGAACACACACCAGCACTGCCTTCACATAAAAACACAAACCACACACCCACCTTCATGGAGGCTCTCAATAAAAATCTACCCAAACAGCAGAGCCCTCCAAGGCAGAAATGTACTCAACCACCACAATTCAACACTAATCACCAGGCACATAAATCTCCTAAACAGTGTGCCACTCAACCAAAGCCCCTAAGGCAAAACAGCATGCCCAACACACTAGTCATAGGTGACTCGATAGTGAGGCACACTGATGTCCCACTCACTAGGTGGAATAAGGAGAAAGTAACAGTCATCTGCCTGTCAGGTGCCAGGATCGGACACATAACGCATGCACTCAGGTCACTCAACAACAGGTACAAATATGACTCTGTGATTGTACATGTGGGTGTGAATGACCTGAGACGTACCTCCATGGACTACATGAAAAGAGACATGGAGGAGCTCTCGGATTATGTAGCCCAGGCGGGTATGACCCTAGCCCTGAGCAGCATCCTACCATCACCCAGAATGATACCACAGTACAAGCAGAAAATTATTGATTTCAACAATTGGCTAAGTTTCTGCTAAGGGGATCCAGTATCTGTCTGCCTGGGACTGACATGATTGACAGACCTCGATGCTTTGCCAGAGATGGCCTACATCTGTCACACCTGGGCTTCCGGATACTGGCCAAGGTTCTTGCCACCCCTATAGTGCCTTTTTAGGTGGTGTTCCAAAGACCAAATTACTATCCTTAGACTGCATTTGTTTGTAGCTGTTATGGTGGTAATTTGGTCTTTGTTCCAAAGATCAAATTACCACCATAACAGCTACAAACAAATGCAATCTAAGGGTCATGTTGCTCAACGCTAGAAGTCTCAATATCAAAATGCACTTGCTCGAGGCACTCCTTAAAATGGAGAACATTGACATTTGTGCTGTAACAGAGACCTGGTTCAAGGCAGCAGAAAGCACCCCAGCACAACCAGGCTATAACTCATTCCACACCTTTTGGCCCCTGAACTTAGACCGAAGCTCCAAAGGTGGTGGTGTCTCCATATTCATAAAGGATACACACACCTCCAGACTGGTAGCTCAAAATAATGCATCAGAGATACTTCAGGTGCAAATAACATTGGGTAAGACAGTGACTCAGGTTGTAGCCTGCTATAGGTCCCCAACCATGTCCCAAGACTCACACTCCACTGTCCTAAGCATCAAGGAGAATATTAGAGTCCAACCTAACACTCTCTTACTAGGAGACTTCAACTACCCCTCCATTAACTGGGTAAACTACTCATGTACCAATACACTACCCAAAGTTTCCAGGAGTTCATTAATTCCAATGTCCTGGACCAGTTCTTTCTTACCCCCACTAGAGGTAGCAATGTCCATGACCTGGTCATTACTAACATGTGTGACTGTTGCTCTACACCAATAGTCAGCTCCTCCCTGGTTAGATCCGACCACAAACTAATCACCTTGGAAATCCACATCCCCCCCCCCCAGCAAAGGTAACCATCATGAAAAGCTTCTCCAAAAATAACTTTGGGATCCTAAAAACAGAGGTGGCTAACTTCACGGCACCCATGCAAATGGAGAATAGTTGCATGATTGCAGAATCATACACCAGTGCACTGTATGAAAATGTACACAAATGCATGGATCTCACCATACGCAATAGAACCAAGACACTCTCCTCCAAAAAAAGGAAGCCAATTTGGTGGTCCCCTGCCATAAACAAACTCTACAACAGAAGGGGGAATCTGATGTGGAATAAGGTGAAGTACCAAGACTGGAAAAACTCCCTTACCAGCCTCAACAAAAAGTTGAGATCCCTTATCAAATCCTCTAAATCTAGCTATGAAAACAGAATTGCAGCAGATAGTAAAGACAACCACAAGGCCTTCTATAGTTATGTAAAGAATCTCCATGGTAATAGCCAGATTTGCTCTGAGCTACTGCACAATGGTACCTCCTATACTGAGCCAACAGATATTGCCAATATACCGGCCGACAGATTCAGTGCCAACTTTACCACCCTCAAAGGACCAATCACAATACAAGTAGATTGCCAGGCACCCAGTATTACTGCTGCATAGGTTAAAACAGCACTGTCCAAGGCCAAGAATACAGCTTCTATGGGAACTGGCAATATCCCTGGTTGTGTTCTACATGAACTACAGAGTGAACTGGCACCTCACCTGTGTGCTCTGTTCAATCATAGCCTCACCTCAGGCTTTGTCTCTGCTGAATGGCACACTGCTACAGTTATCTCTCTCCACAAAGGAGGAGTGACTACAGACCCTGGGAACTATTGCCCCATTAGCCTGATGAGTCTGATATGCAAAGGTATGTAATGCATCATCATGTACCTAATCAACAAGGATATAGGGGATTTCCAAACTCTGGATCCCACACAGTTTGGTTTTGTGAAGGGTATATCATGCCTTCTCAACTTGGTCGACTTCTTTGAGTCAGTCACCCGAGCTGTGGATGAAGGCAAGGTGGTTCATACAGCCTACCTTGATCTGGCCAAGGCTTTTGATACCATTCCTCATTTAGGAATCATAGAAAAACTCACTAAGCTTGGCATCAACCCCTATATCACTAGGTGGGTTGCAAACTGGCTCATAGATAGAACCCACAGTGTGAAAGAAGCTGACTCTAAGTCATACTGCCTATTAGTCACGAGTGGAGTCCGACAGGGTTCGAGCCTGGGTCCTCTCCTGTTTGGTATCTACTACTCTGAAGTCCAGGCCAACAGGAAGGGACTCTGGCTGACAAAGTTTGCAAATGATTGCAAGTTGGGGACCTATTATTAACTCCCCAAGTGATGTTGACATCCTACAGAATGGCCTCACTGTGACCAACAACTGATGTCAGAACCATGGCCTTAAGCTCAATGCCAAAAAAATGTGTCATCATCCCCTTTGGGAAAAACCCTATTCCCATGAATTATCACATTGATGGTAGTCCACTGAACACAAAAGACATTATAAGAGATCCGGGAACACAGGATGACAGCAACCTCTCTTTTGATCATCACATTGCCACTGTGGTCAGAAAGTCCTTCTATGTGGCACATCTCATTACTAAGGGTTTTGCATCCAGGAAGAAAGAGGTCATTGTCTCCCTCTACTCTTCCCTCATTAGGCCAATCATCGAGTACAATGTACCATTTGGCATGTACCTCACTAGACACCTGCAACAACTGGAGAGGCTGCAAAAGTACCTCACAAAGAGGATCCTAGGTCTTAAATACTTGTCCTATATGGACAGACTCAAAAAACTCCAACTATTCTCTGTCTCATATCGCCTACTTAGAGGCAATCTCTGCTTGACTTACAAAGCCATGTCTGACCCACCTCTGTTAGAAATGCTACAGCTAAAGAAATCCCAAGCCTTCCACACCACACGCTCCAGAGACCTCAACCTCATTACCACAATTAACAGAACATGCTGGAGGGACAGGTTGATAACCCAGAGACTGCCCATGCTATGGAACAGACATCCCATACATGTCAACCAGAGCACCTCGCTGACCCTCTTCAAGAGAAATCTGGATGAGTGGATGGGAAACAGAAAATTCACTCTGGGAATAATACCAGTGGCTCTACTCGACAGAGGCACTGGGAACTAAGGTTGGGTGGCACTATGCCAGGGTAATCCTATGACTAGGCTTGTAAAGGCCCCAGGGCCATTAGCCTAGTACACACCTATAAACCTAGGAACCTATTATTCTTTACAACCAACTCTCTCTAATTCACAAAATCATAACACAACCAACCAGAATCCCTGCACTACAAAATCTCATCCTTCCTTACAGTTCCAGCAAACCACTTCTCTTTAACAATAAGAATATACTCACTGTCTCCAAGGTCAACAACACTGAAAGAAAATCTTTATTTTCTAGCTATATGTCTTGTATATGGAACTCCCTTCCTAACTCCATTCTCTCAAGTCTCGTCCACTAACCACTTTAAGCCATCACTTAAAGCTTATCTAAAAATAAGTGGCTATGTTCCTGTACTAACCCCTCATGAATGCTCAGTATACCCCAACCATATCCAGCTTCTTCCCCTGTGTTTAATCTTTTATTCCTTCGGCCTGTCTTAACCTTATATCTTGACATAAGTCATACTTTACAAATAGCACTAGCTAAGTTCAAAGCCTAGGTGTTGTTGTCATGATGCAACAAATTTGTATTTTCTTGTGTATACTACATTTTGTTTATTTTATACTCTGTTGATTATTTTAATTTGTGCATTAAAATTTACTGTTACTCATGGAGCTTTTCTCCCCAGACCTCTGCAGAAAAAGGACCTGTACCTAGTTGGACTTTCCCGGTAAACAAATGTTAAATAAATAAATAAATAAATAAAATCGTGCAATCCAGAAATGCCTCAAGACAACAGGTGATGTGTAATGGGTGCCCACCCTCCAGAAATCAGTTTCATACAGATGGTGCACATTCAGGAGCTCAGAAACTGTATTAAGAAGTTCTATTAGTTGGTGCAGTTATGTTCTGGTTGTACAGGAAGTACATATATGATAGCTGGCTTGGCCCAGAGGAAAAGGTAATATCTGTGACAGAAGACCAGCCAACTTGTTGTTCATGTGCTACCAGACTGGCCCAGTTGATAGAGTACCTGGTGCTACAATTCAGGTCTCCTTTTTCAGAGAGTAGCACTATAACCTAGAAATTTTCCTCTGCATTCTATCCCTACAGGGAACAGCAAAGGGTCTGCTGCAAGCAGACAATACTCAAGGGTGGGTAACTGTAGACATCCACAACACTATATACATATGAAAGTACACTGTCTCATCTTACACTGCTTTCACCAAGTTCATTTGATAAGGTAAATAAACTGCCCCACAGAGACCTCTTCAGCCACATGCCAGCAAAGAGTAAAAGTACTTTTAGAGAAAAATAAACAGAAAGGATGACAGTGAGAGAAATAACAAGCATAGGTCTTCACAAATGAAGCACTAAAACCATTAACATGTAGGTTTTCATAAAGGAAAGTGGAAAATGTAGGTAGAGCATAGCAAAAATAATTACTTTACCAAAGGATAATGGGCACCAATGACTCATTTCTCAGCCATTATATATCCTTAATAAGAGGGGCAGATGAAGGGGAGGAGTGCCTTAAAGTTGGAAAGGAGGTTGGGCAGGAAAATGCACAGCTTTTAGCATTTTTTTTTGGAATAGTAGACACAAACGACATTAACTCTGACAAGTTAATTAGATACTAGTTTATATATTTTGCTGTTGTTTGTGTGTGTGCATCTGTGCAAATGTGTATCTGTGTGCATGTTTGCTTTCATCCTTTGTTAAAATGGTGATTTATAATACTTTGTGTGTCATCTTAAATTTAAACTAAATAAGCAAAAAAGCAATCAGTCAAGAGCCATAACATTAAGGAAGAATGATGTATTTCTAATCATATAATGATAAGCATTTTATTGTTTGACATTTTTCATTTAATATACTCATTTGGCTGTTACTTTGCCTTTGAATAGTCTGTTTGTTGTCTGCATCTGCCTGTCATTTTAGACACATTTATTGGGTTATTTTCATACTGTGTTTGAGGGAAAGTGAGAGATCAAGCAAAGAATACTGGAAGATGTAATTGTTTTGATGGTAACAAACAAAACCATGTGTGAGCTATAAAACCACAAGTAGAGGCATGTGCAATTGTTACTAAGAAGGTCTGTCTTCCATCAGAAGTTAGTGGATCTGACAGCAATTCAGTATTTACTGGTTTTGTTAGTATTTTGAAAATACATTAGGGCTGTGCACACAAGAAAGATATTTATTATTGTAATCCCAGTGGTGGCAAAAGTGCTGATGAATTCTAATGAAAATCAGAAGGTTTTGTAAAATATTGTTAAACTTCATATCCGCTGTTTAATCATATACAGTAACATGGATATCTATGAATTATACACACAACTGCAGTTAGCATTTCAGAGTATATATATATATATATATATATATATATATATATATATATATATATATATATATATATATATATATATATATATTAAATCATATTTCTATAGCCATAATTTGCAAACTGACAATAATTACAGTCACACAGGTGACTAGGTCTCTTTCTGGTTGAGCAGTATTTCAGTAGTGCTAACACTGAAACTGAAATGCAACTTAACCCTACCCAGAGGATAAATCTCCTTCTGCTTTACCAAAACAAAACAAGAAGTGTATGCATTACAGGAATTAAGAAAAAGAACAATGGTAACTAAAAAATCAGCCAACCTGACCCACCAAATCTAATGATTTTCTGCACATCACCATTTAATCGATAATTCTCTGAATGCAGTAATTTAAGCAGTGGTTTACATCCTTTAAACAGAAAGCATATTTTTGCTGTTGCTTCCTTCTTTTCTATGCCAAAGCACATAATTATTACTCTGTGTTAAGCAGTTTTACATTCATAGGTTCATAGGTGTGTACTAGGCGGGTTCCTATCTCGTTACAAGTTCGAACCACATATGGTCAAGACCATACGTTAGAATTTGTAAAAGTTCGAGCATTTGAATGGAAATCTCCATAATCAGAGATTTCCATCCACTTCAATGTGGTGCAATCTTGGAGTTGGTATATTTAAGTAGTGAGGGGTGTGGGGAGTGCAGGGGGGCTTGCCCCCCTGCTTACAACACTTTATCATTTTGTCCGTTGTTTTTTTTTTTTTTTTTACGTAGTCAAAGTTCTGTAACATCAAACATAATGGTTCAACCATTAGGTGTTTGGAGTTACGGAACTTTGACTATCTGATATAGACCCGTACTAGGCTAATGGCCCTGCAGCCTTTGCAAGCCTAGCCCATAGAAGTGTCCTGGCATTGTGCCACCCAACATTAGTTCCCAGTGCCTCTATCAAGTAGAGCCACTGGAGTAATCCCCGGGGTGAACTTTCTATTACCCATCCACTCATCAAGATTTCTCTTGAAGAGGGACAGCGAGGTGCTCTGCTTGACATATATGGAAAGTCTATTCCAGAGCATGGGAAGTCACTGGGTAAGGAACCTGCCCCTCCAACATGTTTTGTTGATTGTGGTAATGAGGTTGAGGTCTCTGGAGGATGTGGTGTGGAGGGATTGGGATTTCTTTAGATGTAGCATTTCTAACAGAGCTGGGTCAGGCATGACTTTGTAAGTCAAGCAAAGTTTGCCTCTATGTAGGCGATATGAGACAGAGAATAGCTGGAGTCTTTTGAGTCTGACCATGTAGGACATGTGTTTAATGCCTAGGATCCTCTTTGTGAGGTACTTCTGTGGCCTCTCCAGCTGTTGCAGGTATCTAGTGAGGTACATGCCAAATGGAGCATTATACTTGATTATTGGCCTAATGAGGGAAGAGTAGAGAGAGTGAGAGATGATGACCTCTTTCTTCCTGGATGCAAAACCCTTGGTAATGAGATGTGCTGCATAGAAGGACTTTCTGACCACAGTGGCAATGTGGTGGTCGAAGGAGAGGTTGCTGTCAACCTGTGTCCCCAGATCTCTTATAATGCCTTCAGTGTTTAGTGGACTCACATAGATTTGGTAATTAGTGGGAACTGAGTTTTTACCAAAGGGGATGACTACACATTTTTTGGCATTAAGCTTAAGGCCATAGTTTCGACACCAGTCATTGGTCTCAGTGAGACCTTTCTGTAGGATGTCTGCATCACTTGGGAAATTAATAATGGCTCCCAGTTTGCAGTCATCTACAAACTTGGTCAGCCAGAGTCCTTTTGGGTTGGCCTGGACTTCTGAGAAGTAGATGCTGAACCCTGGACTGATCCTTGTGGGACTTAATTTGTGACTGGTCAGCAGTCTGACTTGGAGTCTACTATTTTCACACTGTGTGTTCTGTGAGTTAGTTTACAACCCACCTAGTGATATAGGGGTTGATGCCTAGTTTGATGCCTAGTTTGGTGAGTTTGTCAATAATTCCTAAGTGAGGAATGGTATCAAAGGCCTTGGCCAGATCGAGGTAGGCTGTATGCACTGCATTACCTTCATCCACAGCCCTGGTGACTGACTCAAAGAAGAAAACCAGGTTAAGCAGGCATGATCTCCCTTTCACAGAGCCAAATTGCATGGGGTCTAGAGTTTGGAGATTTCCTATATCTTTGTTAATCAGGTCCATGATAATGCACTCCATAGCCTTACATATCAGACTTGTCAGGCTAATGGGGTGATAATTCCCAGGGTCTGTAGTTGTTTCCCCTTTATGGAGAGGGATGACTGTAGCAGCATGCCATTCAGCAGGGACAAAGCCTGAGGTGAGGCTGTGACTGAGCAGGGCACACAGATGTGGTGCCAGTTTGCTTTGCAGTTCATGTAGAACACAGCCAGGGATATTATTGGGTCCCATGGAAGCTGTATTCTTGGCCTTGGACAATGCAGCTTTAACCTGTGCTGCAGTAATGCTGTGTGCCTGGGATTCTTCTGGTATTGAGACTAGTCTTTGGGGGGAGAGAGGGGTAAAGCTGGCACTGAATCTGTCAGCCAGTATATTGTCAATATCTGTTGGCTCAGCATAGGAGGTACCATTGTGCAGTAACTCTGAGCAAATCTGGGTATTGCCGTGAAGGTTCTTGATATAACTACAGAAGGCTTTGTGATTGTTTTTAGTGTCTGCCACAATTCTGCCTTCATAACTGGATTTAGAGGATTTGATGAGGGATCTCAACTTTTTGTTGAGGCTAATAAGGGAGTTTTTCCAGTCTTGGGACATCACCTTTTTCTGCAACAGTTTCTTCCTTCTGTTGTAGAGTTTATTAATGGCTGGGGACCACCAGATTGGCTTCCTATTTTTGGAGGAGAGTGTCTTGGTTCTGTTGGGTATGGCTAGTTCCATGCATTTATGTACATGTTTATACAGTGCATTGGTGTTTGATTCAGCAATCATGCAGCTATTTTCCATTAGCATTGGTGCGGTGAAGTTAGCCACCTCTGTTTTTAGGAGCCCAAAGTCAGCTTTGGAAAAGTTTTTCAAGGTAGTTACCTTTGGGGAGGGGGGGCTGTGGGTGAGATGTGGACTTCCATGGTGATTAGTTTATGGTCAGATCTGACGGATCTATATCATATTATAGCAAAGTGAAAATGTCGAATGGCACAACAGCGAAAGTGCCAAAATGTTGAGGGTCGGTTTTTGAGATTGCAGTACAGTGAAGATTGGGATATTTGCCATTTTCCTCACTGTAGTACAATCTTGGAGTTGGAATATATATTTAGTTGGGGTCATAGCCCCCCACAATACCAATTTCAAGTTTCAGCTTTTTCGTTCTTTTGAGCGTTCGATATTTTCATTTTGCGATGTTATGATATAGAAGCGATCTGACCAGGGAAGGTTGACTACTGGTGTACAGCAATGGTCAGCCATGTTAGTAATAACCAGGTCAAGGATGTTGCTTCTTCTAGTGGGAGTCAGACTGAGCTGGTCCAGGGCATTGGAACTGATGAATTCCAGGAAGCATTGCACCAGTGTATTGGTGCTTGAGTAGTTCTCCCAGTTGATGGAGGGGTAGTTGAAGTCTCCTAGTATGAGTGTTGGACCTTGATAGATTCCAGGGTGCTTTAGAATGTGCAGTAAGAGTCTAGGGACATGGTTGGGGACCTATAGCAGTCCGTTACCTGGATCGCCACCATTTCATGTCTATTTGATGGTATATTTGATTGGCTACTCCTAGACAAAATAGCTACATATTCATATGTAAATGTTATCTGTAGATAATGAAAGAAAAGGATTCTAAAAACCATGCTACGAAGATCTGTCACTGCAAAAGTTGAATAACACAGTGCAGCAGGATGTGAAGTATATTTTGTGAAGTTTAAACCTTCAGAAACTATATAAGCCTTTGTGCACATACAGAAACAAACTATAGTGCCATGACCAGATAATTCCAAATATTGTGATGTACTTCTTATGTGGTACACATTTTTGAAAAAATAAACATGTTGCAGTCAGAGAGAAATCTGAACCAGATATGGGCTAACTGACCTATCTGGTTGATTTTCCTAATACATTTTAGATATTTATATAGCAGTCTTAAAGTTAGTAGTAAAACATATTTTCTGTCCCTGAGTTGTTGAATGAATGAATCAACTGAATTGTTTTATGGTTTTAATATGCTTTTCTGCAATCTCAAAACATGTCATCATATTCATTCACACATGCATTTCTATTTTTTGTTGTTGTGTCTTTCGGCTTTTCCCGGTTAGGGGTCGCCACAGCGGAACTCTGGTCCGCTAATGATTGGCAGTAGATTTTTACGTGCCAAGTTGCCGGCCCTGACACACAACCTTCAACGAAGGTACGCCAATTCAAGCATGTCTCCACACAGAAGATGCTCTAGCTGAGAATCGAACGTCTTACTGTGAGGCGACAATGCTACCGCAGCACCACCACCGCGGTATATTTCTATTAATCTTTTTATTTTCCTTAGGTAAAATTTGTAATTATTAGCAAAGATGTTCCTCTGTAAGTCATACAACATGTATAGTAAAATATTCTATTTGTAGACCAACATTTCAGTTTATCTGCTACTCATATTCCAAGCATATTGCTATGATCAGCTCCACTCATTAAAGTTATACCTGAAAAGTGTACTAACCATCAAGTCTCTTTTCATATCAAATAGGCATTCAGTTCTCATTCTGTTTCCTTTGCCATATTTTAAGCAGTAAATAGAATCCCTGGGATTCAATAAACTCCGTGAAGACTTTTCTCAGAGCCTACATGGAGTGTTACAGTGCATGTGATGTCACTCATTGCATGGCATCACACAATGCATATTAATGAGGCCCGGTGCACCTAAGCAAGGTTTCATGGCTCACAGCAGTGTAGCTGGCCATGAAACCTCTTAGGTGAATGCAAATAGCATTTCTGTATAAGGTTGCTGGCCAGGAAAGCTTACAAGTGAACGCAGATAGCAATTCCATGTAAGTCCAAGCAGCTCTGGTGTACGAATTTTTGCGAAATGTCACAGTGACCACCAGGACTACATATATTATACCTCTCAATTGTACTGCATTACAAGGAATGTACCTCATTTGGGGTCTTAAAAAGTTCATGTTGCATGTAGTTCCACATTAAAAGGCTCTGTCACACATCCACTGTTATGACATTTTTCACTGATATCCAGGGTAAATAGAAATTAATTACATTAATTCCTTAAAAGATCTTTTATGTAAGTAAAACCAGTGCATTTTAACCATCATATAGCCTTCCTAGTTTCAGATGTTAGTAAGCCATTAGTATGTTTTCAACATTTTGCCCATTTGTTCCACATTATGAGAGCCACTATTCCTCATTTTGGAGATAGAAGGTTGAGAGCTATAACAAAGATAGCATTAATTCTGCTCAAGGATTGTATGACAGCATGGCATTTTCTTTTTCCCTTTCTTTAGTTTTCTTCATTTAAATTTTTTTGGCCACTGCTTGTGTGATGTTCTGTATAGACCAAACACTGGAAGTGGAGAAACCGGACCAAAAAATAGATGATGTCATGTGACTAGTCCATTGGCAGTGTATTGCTGCTTTGTGGACTGGCATGGCCTTCACTTTTGCCTAAAACACATACACAAACACCCATACAGCCGATAAACCTGAAATTGTATTGCTAGCCAACGTTGCTCACTATTGTGCACTCTTGAGCCCCATGTTTGTGTGATGGCAAGCATTGTGCAACATTTTTAAACACTTGATACACACCCAGTAAGTGTACAATAACTGGACTTGACTGCAAAACATCCAGATACAAAAACACAGTTTGCAGTAAAACCTCATTCTACATTGGGCTAGATCTCTGGTCATAATGGCTGGTGTTTGTGGACAGGGAGCACATTTCCGAGCTCAGATGTGGGATGTCTGGGAGTCCAAAGTTTTTGTTGGACTCTTAGTTAAGCATCATGGGCCCCGGTTACTGTGGAGGGACTGTTCAGGTTCAGAGTATGAATCTGAAGCATGGAATAGTGTTTCCAGGGCTTTGACTAGTGCAACAGGTATGCCCCACACTGGTGATCAACGCTGACGACACCATTTTGACACCTCAGGAAAAGGAAGAGGGATACCCTCAACCTTTGGATCAGGGACTTTAGGACTGGGGACACTCCACAGATTTATAAGTATCTACTAGATTGACTACTTGTAAGAGTTAAACGTTGAATATAGTCAATAATGGTATTCATAATGGTATTCTGTTCTGTTTTTTTCCCAAAACTGCCATGGAGAGAGCTTTGAATGTGAGGACTTAAGCTGTGAGACTGGTAAGGATGAGAGAAGCATGTGGTATGTATGCATCAAAACAGTACTGTTATTGTAGCATTAATTTGGTATTTAGTACAGGTGTATCAAACTAAGAATGCATGTCTCATCTGTATATATGCTTTAGACTGTAGCACAAAGCAACAGCTCCATATTCTGAAATAACAGTGAGCATGCATCTCTCAACTATAAATGGAAACTATGCATGCATTAGTCTGTAGGACAAAATAATAGCACAGGATGAGAGAGTGTTGATAGGTTGTGGGTTCAAAAATCACGCTTTCCAAATATATGATACTGTTACAGTTTCATCATTATTGCAATGTAACTTCAGATCTCTATACCAGTGCCACAAATGGCCTGTTGTAAACTGTAATCAGCATAATTCAACACACATATGTGCAATATATGCACACAAAGGATTGCTTGCTGCAATCTGTACTATAGTGTGCATCTGTTATGAATTGGGTAGTCTTAAAAGTAATAAATATAATTTGTTAGGAGTTGGTAGTCTTAAAAGTAAAGGTAACAGGATAGAGTCAAATAATAGCATCAGTGCTTTGTATGTCACATATGAAGTTACTAATGTTATCCTTTTTTGTCTCACCCTAACCATTACCCTATCTCTTTTTTTATTTTATTTTTTAATTGTGTTTCTTTTTTCTTTACTTTTTCTCCACAGCACAGTGGGTAGGTCTGCCCCACAGGATCCTCCTGCCCCCACTCCAATGGCTACAGTACCACTGCCCAGCATGTCTGGGATGCAACCTAGCAGCACCCCCATTTGTTGCCTCTGCCTTACCTGGACAATCAGGTAGTTCTGCCCTGCAGGATAAGCCAGTAGTTCCCTCTGGGAGCAGCGGCAGAGGTGGAGATTTTATCACCCATGAAGAACTGACAGGGTTGCTGCACAGGATTGTATGTTGCACTGTTAGTGCATGCCTACACTGGATGGAGCACCTGCTCTCCATCGTTGTACAAAATACCAGAAGCAGATGCAGACATTGGGCACTGCAGCCATTGGAACAGTGAGGTGACAATGATGACAGTCCAGTGGGTGAGGACTTGATTCTCACTGTTGCTCAGCTTGAAGTCCATGTGACCTCAATGTTGTCACCCTCGCCCAAACCATGGTGTTCACCCACCTCCTGTGGCCTTCACCATCCCTGTGTTTTGTCTTGTATGTCCTGTCAGTCTGCTTCTTTACCTAACCAACTTACCTGACCCAGGCATACCTATGTATTTTCCCCAACATTCCTCTCAAAAATAAATAAATTAATAAATGGACATCTGTCCCACACAAAAATATTCATCCCATACATAGCTCTCCATTTTGCATGTGTCTTCTTGACACACCTGATTTGGTCCAATTGGTTCTACAACATGACTGTGTTGTAGTCACCCTCTCTCGAGAGATTACAGTGTAAATTCAGGTAATATTATGCACATATAAATCATTTTACACTGTTGAAGAAATGGATAGCTATGGTTCTTTCCTACCTCCCTCCTGTACATTCATGTCCTGTTTTTACTTTATTTTTCTCCCTGCTTGCTCCCCATTTCAACACTTTCTTATCTCCCCATTTCTTTTATTTAAAGAAAGATTGAGTGATGATGTGCATTGCGCACCAATGGGCAGCAATGGTAAGTGGCATCAATATATGTAAATCTTCTTAAAAGTATCATAGACACTTGTAAAAGTACTACCTACACCTGTATTCAAAGCCAGTACCATCTGCCTCCAAAAACAATGTATTCACACCTGCTGCTACAGAATCAGTTATGCAGCAAATGTATTTCATGCAATCAATAGTAAATGTCACACAGTTTCTGAAAGATTTACCTATGTTCTTCCTGCTTGCTCCAGATTTCAACACAGTCCCATTTTCACCATTTCTTTATTTTTTTAAATCAATATTTAAATATTGTCCCTATTTTTGGGCCTCTGTCCATCCCTTTTATACCTTGCCCATTTATTTTCTTAAAATCATTTTTGCATGAGGGTGTGCAATGTGCACCATTGAGCAATAATGCTTTAAAGAGAACAAATTGTAGTGTAGAACTAGTTAAATGTATCAAATACAGCTGTATTCAAATCCAGTACCATGTGGATCCAAAAAGAAAATTATCACTGCATTAACACCTGTGGCCACAAAGTCAGATAAGCAGCAGGTATCTGTTAGACACCCAATAGTAACTGTTGGACTTTATCAATCACAAAGTGCATAGGCATGCAACTTACACCTGTTTGCATGTAGGTAAGCACTGCACAAACTCCACACGATTTATTAAAGTTTGATAGCTGTTATGTAGTCTCTAAAATATACCTGTTACTTAACTGTCTCTGTAGCAGCAGGTGCTAATGCACTTAATGCAGTAATATGTTCTTTTTGGGCTAGATGGTACTGTGTTTGAATATAGATGAATAAAGATTTATCTAATATTTTTAACTGCTTTTTCTTAACTGTTACTTTGGTGCATGATGGGCAGCATCGCACAATAATTCTTTAAAGAGAAGAAATGGGGTAGATAGGAAAGTGGTGAAATGGGGAGCAAGCAAGTGGAAAAACAAAGTGAACCTAGGGCAGAAATGTGCAAGATGGAGGTAGGAAAGAACCATAGCTATCCATTTCTTCAACACTAAAAAAATGATCATATGTGCAGAATATTATATAAGCCGTGGTGGTACAGCGGTAGCATTGTTACCTCGCAGCAAGAGGTTCACCAGTTCGATTCTCGGCTGGAGTGCCTTCTGTGTGGAGTCTGCATATCCTCCCTGCGGTCGAGTGGCCTCCGAAAGATATGCGTGAATGGGCATGCCTTCGCTGAAGGTTGGGCGTCGGGCTGGCAACTCGGCACCATCAAAATCTACTGCCAATCATTAGCAGACCGAAGTTATGCTGTGGCGACCCCTAACCACGAAAAGCTGAAAAGACAAACCAAACCATGTGCAGAATTTTATATGATTTTGCAATGTCACCTCCAGAGAGAGGGGTGATAACAACACAAACATGTTCTATAGCTAACTGGACCAAATCAAATGTGTCAAGAAGTCATGTGGTTAAGATGGAGAGCTATATATAGGATGATTTTTTTTGGGGGGGAGTACCAACTTTTTTTTGTGGAGAGAGAGAGAGATGAACGTTGGGGAAGGGATGTCAGTATGTCTGGGGCAGGTAAGTTGGGTAGGTGAGGAAAGAACAGGGATGGTGAAGGACACAAGAGGTCGATAAACAATGTGAATTGGGTGAGGGTGAGGACATCAAAAACCCATGGACGTCAAGCTGGGTGAAAGTGAGAGTAAAGTCCTCATCCACTGGACTGTGACCACTGTCACCTCACTGCACCAATGGCTGCAATGCCTGACATCTGTGTCTCCTTCTTGTGTTAAAGTATAATGATGGAGAGCAGTGTCTCCATCCAGTACAGGTATACACCAACAGTGTGGTGCACAAAACTGGAAAATGTATTTTTATTTATTTCCATTTGTTTACCAGGCTAGTTCAACTGGGTCTTATATGACCCATTTTTAGCAGAGGCCTGGGGAGAAAAGCTTCACAGACATGACATTGACACACAACAGAAATACAACTTAAAATATGCATTAACAGATGCATTCAATTTCCATAAGCAATTGCAAACAATTTGATACAACAGTTAATACTGAAGCAGGATTTTTATCTTTGAGTTAATATATTAATGCAAGAGAGAGCATAAAGCAGGAGTGTAGTAAACAGGCCAGCAGACGTAAAGTTGGGAAATATGTAGGGAACAGAAGGAGGAAAGAAAATAGAGGTACTTGGGAAGGTAAAGGCACAGGTGGTTGGTAATATTATGTGGATGTAATCCCAAAGTTAATCAGGTCTAGAGCAGGACCAGAGCCAAGTATGTTTGAGGTGTTCCCTTAGTAGCTGTTTGAATTTACATGTGTTGCCCACATTGAGAATGTGTTGTGGTATACTGTTCCAGAGCTTGGCAATTTTATGTGAATATAGGGAGTCACTGTATGTGTTGTTAGACCTACTGACCTTCAAGAGTATGTTATTCGATGACCTTAGAGATCTGCTACTAGAGGAGGGTTGGGCAAGTTTGCTAATTGATAGGCAGTTTTCTGGGTGTAGGAGGGTGGAATGTGTTAGCACCAATTGGTTGTAGGTTAGTTAGTTACGGAGTTATAACCAATTAGGTTGGTGAAGAGTGATGCATTGATGGGTCTTAACTGGCTGGTTGGCAGTGAATCTGTCTATTTTGTAATAGAAAGATTCTAGTTTAGCTATGTTGGATTTTCTTAGATTGGTAAAAATGGGTGAGGCATATAGGAGACTAGACAGGAGGTGAGTTGTACTGATGGCTTGCCGAGTGGATTCTGTTCAGAAGGGCTTTATTCTATATAGGGAGCCTAGTTTAATGTGCACTTTCCTGATGACTAAGTCTAAGTATTTGTCAAATCTAAGGTCCTTGTCTATGGTGACTCCTAGTAACTTTGTAGATTCAACTGGGTCAATACAGGTATTGTTCGAAGAGTAGACGGAAAAAGAGCTAATGTCAGGAGATTGTCTAGAACTGGAGAAAATCATAAGCTTAGTTTTAGATGGGTTGAGGATAAGCTGAGACTGGCTGAGGAATCTTTCTATATCAAGGAAGGATTGTTGAGTTTTTTTTCAGGAGAGAAGGAAGTTTAGGAGCTGAGCATATGAAGGAGGAGTCATCTGCATTTCGGATTGTAGTAGCATGTTGTGTGGCTGAGTGCAATCTATTTGTGAAAATGGTAAAGAGGAGGGGGCCAACTATAGAACCTTGAGGTACACCTATGGATATAGGTAGTAGGGGAGATAGTTCATTTTGCCATCTAACGGCTTGTTGTCTGTTGGTTAGATAGCATATGAACCAAGAGATGGTTGAGTGAGAGAGTTTAAGAGAGGATAGCTCATGGATGAGTTGATTATGGGAGACTGTATTGTGGGTTTTGGATAAGTCGAGAAATATAGAGGATGTGAGTAAGCCAGTGTTTCTATGTTGGTTTACTGTGTCTGTAAAACTAATTAGGGCAATTGTCATACTATTTTTAGGGCAGAATCCATGTTGGGTAGGTGAGAGCAAGTTGTTTTTTTAAGAGAAGGTTAAGCAGCTAAGAAAAAGTAAAAACCAACAAGAAAGCTGTTGCCAGAGAGATAAAACCAGGAATATTAGCATACACAACTCTTTATTTTCTGCTTTCATCTCACAGACTTCTTCAGAATAAAATTATTAAATTCATTAAAACCTTATATACAAATGTGAACCAGTCAAAAACACTTTCAATAAGCTTCAATAAAACACTTATACAACAATTTAAATTAAATCATTAAGTCAATTATATTTTTTCACCAAATCTCAAGGCAGTGATACTTGTAACCTCCTATCTTTTAAAAAACATTTAATATTTATCATGTCACTTAATCCAGGTGGTTTATTTGCTCCTAATTTTAACTGCCATAAAATCTCTCTCTAATTTAATTTATTTTTGTAATCTCCTCCCCTCATGTCACCTAACACTTGTTCAATTATAGAAAAAAGTGTCTGATGAAGTAGCTCTGGCTATGAAAGCGCTCACCATTTTTATACTGTGGATTAAACTTTGGAGCTTTATTTGATACTATCTGCTGTGCGTTGGTGTTTCCTATATTTTTGTGCAAATACTAGTTGTTTCTGAACCCAGTCTGCTCATACCACTTTGTATTTTTTATTTGTTATAGAAAAAAGAAACCTTTTATACTTAGCATATGTTTGTTTAGTGTAATTCTCATGTATTTGCTTTTAATACTATAAAAATGTTATTGTATTCCTTCAAGTAATGCTCTAGTAGTCATGCCTATATAATATGCACTATATCCAGAGCAAATGCTGATATAAACAATGCCTTTAGTTTTGCAATTGCACCTTCCCAGGACTGCTAAGGTATAAGAAAGTTATTCTAAAGAAATATAGGGTCCTTCTAATATATGTTTACACACTTTACACCCACCACAAGAAAACATTCCTTTAGTTTTTTTCTGTAATAGAGGACTGTAGAATAATTTATGTACTGTGTTTTTGTAATATGGACTTCATATTAACTGAATTATTATAAACAAAGTTAGGAGCATTTCCTATAACTCTATATAAATCCCTCTTACCCTCTAAGATTTTCCAATTACTCTGAATAACAGTATGAATAGTTTGACTATCCGCAATCATATCCAAAGTACAAACCAAACTCTTGTCAAATTCCTTAAATGTTGGATCTCTTTTCTACTAGTAAAGGGTTGTTGCAAAATAGAAGGGAATATTTTTCCCTTCCCACTAAAATGTGCTTCTCTATTTCTTTTAAATGTTCCTTCTTTTATCCTCTTGCAAAAATAGGTCAGTAATAAGTTTAATTTCCATTTTGAACTGTTCTTCATTGATAGTCATTCTACTGGCTCTTGTATACTGTCACCTAGGAATATTTTTCTTTATAAACTGAGGGTGATTGCTCTTTTTATGCAAATAGTTGTTTGAAAATATTTCTTTCCAATAAATAGTACTATTTATTAATGTATTTGTGTTTGATTATCAGGAAAGTCCATTGGGCCAAAGTAAGCCCATTTTCAGTGGAGGCCTGGGGAGAAAAGCTCCAGGTTATAATCAGACTTACATAAAAATTTCCAAAAAAAGGAAAATCAAGAAAATTACAGTAAGAAAAAAAGATTTACAAAAGAAATTTACATGAAAATTATACAAAATAGCTAAAGGTGATAAGACATTAAACTAAGCAAAGTTAATATGGTCAAAGTATGGACAATAGTATCATGACACAATACAATCAAGACAGAATAGTTCCATATTATACAGATTATAAGTACTTGGGTATGCATATAATACAAGGCATTACTTAGAATAAGCAATACAAGGATATATTTCTATATATAAATATATATAACAGAATGGAAGGCTTAAGAGGAAAAGTTTGTAATACATAGTGGAGAAGGACGGAAGAAAGAAAAAGAGGGGAAAAAAAGGAAGTAGTGTGGCAGGGGAGGTAATAGTAAGTGGGATTGACAGTAAAAAATTGAAAGAGATAGAAGAGAAGGAAGAAGAATGAAGCAGAATGAAAGCAGAAGAGAGGGAAAGAAAAGGGAAAAGGGGCTGGGGAGTTAAGAGAAAGCAGGAGGTGGAATTACGTATTTAGAGTTCATTAGGAATTATCAAAAGAATAAAATATTGTAGCTGATGCTCGAATCAAAACAGATTTAAGGTCAGTTAGCAGATTAAGTAATGGCAGTGGAAGGAACTGGGCAGTTACACATCCAGTTGGAGAGGATATGATTGTGTACAGTTTTGAAGTTGTGAGGGCTTTGTTGTAAGTGGATAGATGAAGGTAGATTATTCCATTTTCTGGAAATGTTCCAAGAGTATAATAATTGGCCTGCATGTAATTTAGGTTTATGAATTTGAAGATGTTGTTTGGATTGCAGAGGCCTAATGGAGTTGTAAAGGGTGAGTAAGGAGCGAGTGCAGGGCAGTCATGTGGTTTATAAATAAATGTATGTGCAATTGGAAGCTGAAGGAGTAATAGGTAGTGGGGGAGTTTAAGCCATTGTATTTTTTTAGGACAATACAGTGGTGAGTAGAACGGTGACTGTAGCAAATTTAGCTATCTTGTTATAGCATGTTTCTAATTTTGATTTCAAGGAAGACTGCAAGTGGGTTAGTAAAGGCATGCCATAGGTTAGAGAGGATAACAGGTAAGGTAGTGCTAATACTTGTTTCATAGGGAGGGAGAGGAACTTGTTGTGTCTATAGAGTAGCCCTGGCTTTTTATAGGTTTTATTTATATTATTTTGAATGTACAGGTTGAATGTGAGGTTTTCATTGATTATTACTCCTAACAATTTAATGTGGGTTACTAGCTCAATTTTTGTAGAGCTATAATAGAATATATCGAGGTCAGCTTTACTGATAGGATAATTTCTCTTGGGTGTGAAGATCATAAGTTTAGTTTTTTGGGGATTTAAAGAAAGGTGATTATTATGAAGCCATGTCTCCATGGTGGAAAATGCTGCTTGAGTATTTTGCTGTAATAATTTTGTATTTGGTGCAGAGCACACTATAGTGGAGTTGTCTGTATACTAGATTGGGGAGCCCTGCAGGTTAGCTTGGTGGAGACTGTTGATAAAAATGTTAAACAGAAGATGTCCTAAAATTGAACCTTGGAGTACACATGTAGAGTTGTGAAGGTAAGTGGAAATGGAATTTCATCATTTAACAGCATAATTTCTGTTGGAGAGATAGCTTTTGAACCAATCAAGTGACTGGTGAAATAGTCCTATGTTTGAGAGCTGAGAGAGGAGGATAGAGTGAGAGATGGTATCAAATGCTTCTGATAGGGCTAAGGAAGGAACATTAAGGAAGTTCACTGTAGTACCTTTTTCTCCTAAAGTAAATCTCAGAAATTCTGAGTTTTGATTCACACAATCAACAAGTTTATCACATTCATTCAGGGTACCTTCCAATATTATAAAAATATCATCTACAAATCTTTTAAAATATACAAGTTTGCATGTATCCATCACTGGTATTAATACTTGATATTCCCACCAGCTTAATATGACACTGGCAAATGCTGGGGCTGTGGACGACCCCATCACAACCCCCCTTAATCTGTTTATAAAACCTTTTGTTGAATATAAAATACTTATTATCTAACAATACTTCTATCAATGTACAATCAAAATTAATATTTTGATTTGTAATATTAGTAAACTTATTTAAAAACTGTCTAACGTAGTTGTAGATCCGTTTGCATATTTCTTTAAGAAACCTCCTGTTGGCATGTACTAATGTACTGATTACTGAGCACATGCAGGGACAGAGTGCCATTTTGCAGTTAGATGTTGTAGTGTAAGCATGTCTGTGTGTAAGCTCTGTCTGTTAATCAGTTAGTTTATATTTATTGAAGCCGCTATCCATCCTGATGTGTTTTCATGTAATAATCTTCTTAAACAAACTACCCTACCTGCTTGTCATTCTTGGAGTAAGAGACCAGTGACATGGTGTCAGAAGTGCATATCTAATGGCCAGAAAACTCATTTCTCTAGTTTGACTTCAAGAGGTATCTAGCTACAGGTGGTGCTATGTACAAAAGTAGACTGCTCTTGCTACATGCATAATCTGCAAAAACAGGTCAGAAACAAATGTCTCATGTTAAAACCTGCTCAAACTATTTCTTATTTACAAACTATCAAATGAAGCAAACAGACTCCATTTTTTTGCCATGCATGTATTATTTGTATTAACCGAGGCTATCCAAGTTATCAGAAGGTATGAAGTGCTTGCATGTTCGTGCAAATTTGCAGTACTTATTTCACAAAAATACAGCCATTTCAGAGCACATTTCACAAAGTAAAGTATTTTAAGGAGTTTATTGTGCATTTGAATGTTATTACAAGTACTGGCTGTGTGTGCATGTCCATATAATTTCAATGGACCTAGGTTGCATTGTGTTTTACTATAGTTTGTTGGCATGGCAGATGAATTTTGAAAACCATCACCACTAGTGTTTGACAATAATATTGCTGAGAACTGGAGAGTGTTTGAGCAAAAGTTTGGCTTTTTCATACAGGCTGCATTTTCTGATAAAGATGATTGTACAAAGGCATTTATTTTACTTAATTTAGCTGGGTCAGATGCTATAGAAAGGGAATGTTTATTTGTGTATGCACCTGCTATCTTTTCTGGAGAGGTGGAAAACCATCATATTGTACAGGCTGAGCCAAGGGAGGACCCTGAGTGCTTAAAATGTAAATTTAGAGAAATGTGTAACCCCCAGACAAATGTTACAATGGGATCAAAAGCCTGGTGAAACTTTTGCAGCATATACAACTGACTTGAGAAATAAAGCTAAAACGTGCAGATCTGGTGATTTATGAGGTGAGTTAATAAAGGACAAACTTCTGTGTGGTATTAAAGATGATGCTGTGAGAAAGATTTTGCTTTGTGACAGTGATTTAACTTTGAATAAGGCCATTGAGATTTGCAGATATATGAGCTCACAGATAAGCACACAAATACAGTAAACTCTCAGTTATCCAGAACTCAAGAAACCAGAACTCTCAAGCAACCAGAAAAAAAAATCAAAGAAATACAGTACAATTTTCATGTGTTGCACTTTCTGCCCCCCCCCCCGCAAAAACATACCTTACATTTTTATAGTTTAATAGTTTTAAAAACGAAGATAGGAGTAAATTCACTCTCTTCACAACCTAAGAACAAGTCAAACCAAACAAATAGTACAGGGTACAGTATTAGTCAGGCCTATTTTTAATAGTAACTCTTAAGGAACCAGAAACTAGTTATAGGTTCATAGGTTGATACTAGGCTATCTGCCCCAGGGCATTTATAAGCCTAGCCAGAGTGTGTTTGGCTTTCACCACCCTTTTAGATTAGTTGACTGTGCCTCTGTATACTAGGTCACAGAAGGTAGCCATTTTAAGGTTAGTTTACTGTACCTCTGTCAAGCAGGGACACAGAAGAGATCCCAGGGGTAAACTTACGATCTCCCATCCACTCGTCAAGATTTCTCTTGAAGAGGGTCAGTGAGGGGCTCTGCCTAACATGGATTGGGATTTTGTTCCAGAGTGAGGGGATCCTCTGGGATATGAATCTGTCCCTCCAGCATGTCCTATTTATTTCTGTGCTGAGGTTCAAGTCCCTGGAGCGTGTAGCTCTAAGGGATTTGGATTTCCTGAGGCGAAGCATGTCCATTAATTCTGGGTTGGATATGGCTTTATACATCAGACACAGATTGCCTCTGAGTAGGCGTTACGCAACTGAGTAGAGCTGGAGTTTCTTTAGCCGAACTGCATAGGGCATCTGTTTGAGCCCCTTGATCCTCTTGGTGAGGTACTTTTGGGGTCTTTCCAGTTACTGCAGGTGTTGGGTAAGTTACATCCCAAATGGGGCATTGTATTCAATTATGGGCCTGATAAGTGATGAGTAGAGGGGCACAATGACCTCTCTTGATCTAGATGTGAACTCTTTCGTGATAAGGTGGCTATATAGAAGGTCTTTCTAACCACTTTGGCAACATGATTTTCAAAGGAGAGATTGCTATCTACTTGGGTCCCCAAGTCCCTAATTACTTCTTCCGTACTTAATGGATTACCATCTATGTGGTAATCTGTGGGCACTTTGTTTTTCCCAAAGGGGATGACTATGCACTTTTTGGCATTTAGCTTTAGCCCATGGCTCTGGCACCAGTTATCCATCTCTGTGAGACCCTTTTGGAGGATGCTTGTGTCAGCCGGAGAGTTGATTATGGCACCCAGTTTGCAGTCATCTGCGAACTTGGTTAGCCATAGTCCACCCATGTTAGCCTGTACCTCGGAGAAATATATACCGAACAAGAGAGGTCCCAGGACTGAGCCTTGTGGGATGCCACGTGTAACTGGTTTAGAGTCTGACATGGCACCTGCTATTCTGACCATGTGGGTTCTATCCCTGAGCCAGTTTGCAACCCATCTTGAAACATAGGGGTTGATATTTAAGCTGGTGAGCTTATTTATGATGCCCGAGTGGGGTATTGTGTCGAAGGCTTTTGCGAGGTCCAGGTAGGCTGTGTGGACTACCTTCCCTTCATCTATGGCTTTGGTAACTGTTTCAAAGAAGTCGGCCAGGTTCAAGAGGCAAGATCTGCCCTTAACAAAGCCGAATTGGGTAGGATCCAGTGTCTGGAGGTGCCCAATGTCTTTGTTTATGATTTCCATGATGATATGCTCCATAGCTTTGCAGAACAGGCTAGTTAGGCTTATAGGACGATAGTTTCCGGGGTCTGTTGTGGCACCACCTTTGTGGAGTGGGACCACTGTTGCTGTACACCATTCCTTGGGTACATATCCTGTAGTAAGGCTTAAATTGAACAGTGACTTTATATGAGGGTTTAGTTCTTCTTGGAGCTCGTGTAAGACGCAGCCCGGGACACCGTCTGGTCCCATTGATGCTGTGTTTTTTGCTTTGGAGAGGGCAGCTCTCACCTGTGCATCTGTGATCTCAGGAAGGCTACACTCTGTTGGGATAGACATTTGCTCTTTTGAGGGGAAGAGGGGGAGAAGTTTGCACTGAACCTTTCTGCCAGGATGTTGGCAATGTCTGTGGGTTCAGTGTATTTTGTGTCATTTAGCACTAACTCAGAGCATATCTTGGAGTTGCCTCCCAGGTTTCTGACATAACTAAAGAAGGCCTTGTGATTATCTTTAGTGTCTTGTGCAATTTTTTTTTCGAAGCTGGCCTTAGATGATTTTATGAGAGATCGTAGTTTCTTGCTAGTACTGATCAGAGATGTCTTCCCTTTTTGGGATTTTGCTCTATCACGTAGCAGCTTTCTCCTTCTGTTGTATAGCTTATTTATGGCTGAGGTCCACCAGACAGGTCTCCTGCCTTTGGAGGAGTGACTCTTGGTTTTATTTGGGATAGCATGCTCCATGCATTCCTGTAGGTGTCCATAGAATGCTTTTGTAAAGGATTCTGCATTTTGGGCCGTATTTTCCACTGGCCCAGGGGCTTTGAAGGATTTCACCTCAGTTTTGAGAAGTGTGAAATTTGCTTTTGAGAAATTCTTCACCGTGGTTTCCTTGGCTAGGGGTGGGGATGGAATATGGATGTCCAGTGAGATTAGTTTATGGTCTGATCTTACCAATGAGGGGTATACCTCTGGTGTGGAACATAGAGACTCCATGTTGGTGATGACCAGATCCAATATGTTTTCCCCTTTTGTGGGAGTGGTGACCAGTTGTTCCATAGCATTTGGGTTTATAAATTCTAGGAACCGTTGGGCGAGGGTGTTTGGGCTTGAGTAGTTTTCCCAATCAGTGTTTGGGTAGTTGAAGTCACCCAATATAATGGTGTTTGGAGAGACCTTCATATTCTCCAGTGTTCTCAGGAAAGCCGAGTGAGGTTCCTGTGTTTGGGAGGGTGGCCTGTAGCAGGCTACAAACTGAAAGGCAGTTTTGCCCACTGTTAGTTGCACATGGATGGTCTCCGATGCTTTGTGCAGTGCCACTAACCTGGAGGTGTGGGTATCTTTGATAAATATGGATACTGCCCCTCCTTTTGTGGTTCGGTCCGAGTTTTGAGGCCGGAAAGCATGGTATGAAGTATAACCTGTTAGTGCTCTCGGGAGCCTTGAACCATGTTTCTGTTACTGCACAGATATCGATATTCTCCATACTGAGGAGAGTCTCGAGTGCATGCATCTCGAGGTTTAGACTTCTGGTGTTGAGCAGCATTACCCTTAGTTTTTTTTTCTTTGTGTTGTGTATGGGGGTGGGTTTGTCTTTTGAGCCTTGCCTAAAAAAGGCACTATGGGGGAGGCAAGAGCCTTTGCCAGTATTCGAACACCCAGGGGTGATAGGTGCAAGCCGTCTCTAGCAAAACAACGTGGCTTGTCGAGCATGTCATCCCAGGCTGACAGACACTGGATCCCCTTTGAATAACACCAATACTTTAGCCAATTGTTAAAATTGATCATTTTGTCTTTATACTGTGACATCATTCTTGGTGAGGGTAAGATGCTACTCAAGGTCAGGGTCTTACCGGCCTGGGCTACATGATCAAAGAGCTCCTCTATGTCTTTTTTCATGTAGTCCAGGGAGGTACATCTCAGGTCATTCACACCAGCATGGACAATGACGGAGTCATATTTGTACTTGCTTTGGAGAGACCTGAGTGCTTGTGTTATGTGGCGGATCCTGGCACCCAACAGGCATCTTACAGTGACCTTCTCCTTGTTCAGCCTGGTGAGTGGGACGTCAGTGTGTCTGACAATAGAGTCACCTATTACAAGTGTATTAGGTGTGTTGTTTAGCCTTAAGGGCTGTGACTGTGTGGCACACTGACTTTGTGAGCTATGTGCTACGTGGGAATTGTTTCGTGGTAGGGGTTGCTTGGATGTCTGCTTTGGAGATCTCTGCTGCTTAGGCAGATTTTTATTTAGAGCCTCCAAGTATGTTTTTCTGTGTTTGGTCTGCTGATGCAATAGATCTATGTGAGACTGGATTTGTGGTGTGTATGGTTACCTTCTCCTCCTGACAGGCTGTGCCAGTACTGGGTTGAGAGAGCTTAGCCTCCAGTTTGGCTATATAGTTGCATCTCTCACATATATTTGAGCTTGTTGGGAGGAGGAGAGGGTGGTCTGTATACATAAGGCAGTTGTAACATTACCTCAAGATTTCCAGATTCACCAGCTGGACTGGAGAGTAAACCCGAAACTGACCTTTGGACATGCCCGAATAATATAGGGAACTACTTATTGACTGATCAGAAAGAACCAATAGGGATCAAGTGCTTAAAAGGAGTATAAGAGGATGTAGTGCTTAAGTTTATTAGTGTTTACCTATGAGATTAGTTATACGAGCAAGTGCAGGGCTTTAGAATGAAAATAGAGTGCTTATTTTGAGATTTAGAGCAGTTCTAAGGGAAAAAGTGAAGAGCAGACAATGTGGAGCCGGGAATAGTTTAAACCTGTTTAAGCAGCGCTGCCCGATGCTGCTCTGTGCGCAACACCACGCAAAAAGAGAGTTGCAGGGTTTTAAGAGAGACAGAGATCAAGGAGTTTGGAATTGACCCAAAATGGCCAATAAAACTACAGCTTCTAGGCAGTAACCACTCCTACAGGGACAGTTAGGCTGCTCAGTGTTAACCACTGCCACTGGTGAACACAGAGACTTCCCTTTAGCCCAAGCAAGCACTGGCCTCCAAGAAACTTACAAACAGTTCAGAACAGCAAATCTGTAACTGAACTTTCTTAAATTTCAGAAAGTGGGAAAAAAGCAAGATTTTTTTTTTTAGTTTAAAGGTAGCAGAGATACACAAGTAGCAAAATAGTCAGAACAGTGCAATAAATGACCCCACACTTGAGTGCTAGGCCAGAGTCAGGTAAAATGCAGTTTTAAGAATAAAATGATTTTAAATTAAGTGCAACACAGGAAATGCAGTAAACAGGCTCTAGATGTGTTCTAAATATGGTTTCTAATACAGATATCAATTTTAGCAAGCCAGAAAACGCCGAAAAGTAGGTGGCAACGCAGTAATTTTAAACAAAAAATCAGAAGAAAATACTTAAAATCTCAAAAGTGGCTCCTTTCTTCTCTCAGCGTTTTCTCCCCTTGGTAGGTGCTTCAGCAACAACTATCAAGCCTGGAAAGACGCCAAAACCACGAGGCAGCATGGTTTTAAGAGAGAGAGAGATCAAGGAGTTTGGAATTTACCCAAAATGGCTAATAAAACTACAGCTTCTAGGCAGTAACCACTCCTACAGGGACAGGCAGGCTGCTCAGTGTTAACCACTGCCACCATACCTCTCAAATGCACCGAATTACTCGTTTTTTACCGAGTTTTAGGGTTCAAATAATGGGGTGCCACGATTCTCGAGTGGCGCCCCTTAATTCCCGATTTTTTTAATTTATTTTTTTAAATATTTTTTTTTTCGCGCTTTGGAGCTGACGTCATCATGGGCGTGATGACGTCAGCTCCATCAGCCTGTCGGAATTGAGCTCATTGAGCTCAAGGGCACACATTTCCAGCTTGCTGTAAGGCTTCTAACTGCCGTGAACTGAACTTGCTGCTGCTTAACTAATCGGTAAACTAATTCCCACAGGCTGTAAGGCTTCTAACAGCCGAGAACTGAACTCGCTGCTGCTTTAAATTGAATCAGGTAAACTCTTGTTGTGAACTGTTTTATGGCTCCATTTTACCGTAAACTGGTAAACTCTAAGGTTCTAATTGTTTTATTTATCGAACTCTTAAGACTCCGTTTTACTCACTGCTGTGTTTTTCTAAGGCTTCTAACTGTTGTGAGGCTCCGTTTTATTCACTGCTATGTAATTCCGACTGGCTGTAAGGCTTCTAACAGCCATGAACTTAACTCACTGCTACTTAACTGAATCCGGTAAACTTTTGTTGTGAACTGTTTTATGGCTCCCTTGTACCATGAACTAGTAAACTCTAATTCTAAGACTCCGTTTTACTCACTGCTGTGTTTTTCTAAAGCTTCTAACTGTTGTGAGGCTCCGTTTTATTCACTGCTATGTAATTCCGACTGGCTGTAAGGCTTCTAACAGCCATGAACTTAACTCACTGCTACTTAACTGAATCCGGTAAACTTTTGTTGTGAACTGTTTTATGGCTCCCTTGTACCATGAACTAGTAAACTCTAATTCTAAGACTCCGTTTTACTCACTGCTGTGTTTTTCTAAGGCTTCTAACTGTTGTGAGGCTCCGTTTTATTCACTGCTATGTAATTCCGACTGGCTGTAAGGCTTCTAACAGCCATGAACTTAACTCACTGCTACTTAACTGAATCCGGTAAACTTTTGTTGTGAACTGTTTTATGGCTCCCTTGTACCATGAACTAGTAAACTCTAATTCTAAGACTCCGTTTTACTCACTGCTGTGTTTTTCTAAGGCTTCTAACTGTTGTGAGGCTCCGTTTTATTCACTGCTATGTAATTCCGACTGGCTGTAAGGCTTTTAACAGCCATGAACTTAACTCACTGCTATGTAACTGAATCCGGTAAACTTTTGTTGTGAACTGTTTTATGGCTCCCTTGTACCATGAACTAGTAAACTCTAATTCTAAGGCTCTGTTTTACTCACTGCTGTGTTTTTCTAAGGTTCTTGCTGAAGAACTGCTACAACAAGGGTGTGTGTGTGAGAGAAGTATACAAGTCCTGTTTCATCGAAAGGACACAAGTGAATTTACCTTTTTCCCTCTTGGTGGTAAAAATTCAGAGGTGATTATACTAAGGAAAGAATGCAGGGGACTTTGGCCACAAAGGGTTAGATTTCCTAAGCTTTTCATCAGCAAAATCCACTGAAGTATGTAGTAAAAAAACAGAATTCAATCTAATACATCCATTGCTCATGGCTCCTGTCAGAGCAAAAGTTACTCTTAAAATGACAACAGCTTTTTATAGTATGTTCCCCATGCATTCTATCTTTGTGTCCTAAAAATGTTAGTATTGGTTGCACACATAAGTGCCCTAAGAGATACTAAAATTGTGTTCCCTTTCTCTCACCATCTCCCTCTCTTTCTTTCCCTCCCTCCATCTTTTGCAGTCAGTGGTGACCTTAGAATAAAAACTTGCAGGGAATGAAGTCCTCATGGGACTGTTTATTTTTTTCATATTGTCCATATATGTGTGTGCATCTGTGCATGTGTCTGTGTGTGTGTATGGATGTGTGTCTATATGTGTCAGCATGTTTGTGTTTGGAGGTAAAGTACTCAGCAAGATTTTCTATATGGGAAGCAGAATAATAGAACAATGGACTACATATGCTTACCATTGTCATTGTGCATTTTTAAAGAAAGGAGTTTATATAATATTTTTTAATACATATTTAGTAAATATAAATAAATTATGCAGTGAGCAATAAAATACATTGTTGTGCCCTATATGTACAAAAATTGTACATAGCATCATGTTAAGAATCATTTAAATGCAGAACTGTAGATCTTGCATGATCAGAAGAGTGTGTGTGTGTGTGTGTGTGTGTGTGTGTGTGTGTGTGTGTGTGTGTGTGTGTGTGTGTGTGTGTGTGTGTGTGAAATGCCCCCAACTAAATACATCTGGTGGCTAGAGGCACTCAGGCTCCAACCCTGTACCTTGGGTACAGGTAAAAATAACCTAAAGTCCCTAGCCACCACCACTTGTGGATTTATGCCTCACATTTTTGGTCTGTTCCTCATTACATTTTCAGGATTTTGCATTTGAATTTCAAACTTCATATTCTTCAGAAAATAAATGGTAAAACAAAACCTCTTATTCTAGCAATTTTCTAAGTTTATAAAATCAGTATTTGAAATGTGTCCCTATTTTGGGGCTGTATTCCCCCATTATTGGCTTTGTTCTGTTTTTTGTGCTAAGAGGTTGAGAGCTATAGTGAGAAGTGAGAACTGAATTCACTAAATGATAGCCATTTAAGTTTCAGTCTTCTATCTTTCAGAAAACTGCTGATTTAGTTTAGTGGTATGTTGCTCTGAATGTAGTGCACAGGGATGTGGATTCAAGACTTGCCAGTGAAATGCACGGTGGCAACACAACATTTTATTCAAGCAACTTTCCAAAATTATGCAATCAATGTTTAAAATGTGTCCCTGTTTTTTTGCCTTTTGCCCCCCCCCCAAATTGAAAATAAGTGCAAGAAGCTGTGCAACATGCCTATGGCTTACACTACTATATATATATAAATATATATATATATATATATATATATATATATATATATATATATATATATATATATATATTGTGTGTAGAAGTAGACTGTTATCATGGAAATGTTCTGAATAGGGCAGTTTTGTCATTATTGGTGCATGCATTTTGCTTCATTGCCTACTGGAAAAATGTTCAAACAATAAATTTAAAATGCAATTGAGTGCAGAAGTAAACTTTTATGATGGAAATGTTCTGAATAGAGCAGTTTTGTCATTACTGGTTCATGCATTTTGTTTCATTGCCAAGTGGAAAAATGTTTAATTTTTAAACAATAAATTTAAAATGCGCCCTAACTTAAGTCTAACAAGTGTTGTATTATACAAGGAATATAATTTAATAAAGTCAGAAAGATGTATCAAAGAACGCATGTATGTTTCTTGTTTTGTGTGCAAGGGGCCTCTGATTTGAAAACAGCCCAAAGGTAATCTTTATCCACTGGCCAGATGCATTTTTTTGGATGTGGTGTGGGTTTCAATGCTGTTTCAATGAATGTGAGTTTCAAGGGCAGAGAAGTTTTAATGCCAAGTCTATTATTGCTTTGTTTAGCAGGTATCTGTTAGTGTTTGTGCATTGTGCTATATAAAATGTAAAAAAAATAAAATCCAAATCATTGTAGAAGTAAAGCGGTATGCACACTAGTGTTTATGGTAAATGGGGCGAAATAGCCAGGTAATGGGACATTGGGATGGCTGCAGAGGGACTCTGGTGCCATATTTTGGTTGTCTGTTCAGTTTGCATTTGCAAGTTGGTATCCCACAATTCCACGGGAGTGGGCGGGGTTATGTAATTTTGTATGCAAATTATATGTTAATCAGCGTACAGATTTGTACCTATTTTTCATGGGCCTTGTCCAGATTTTTGATGTTTCCAGGTTGAGAGGTATGACTGCCACTGGTGAACACAGAGACTTCCCTTTAGCCCAAGCAAGCACTGGCCTCCAAGAAACGTACAAACAGTTCAGAACAGCAAATCTGTAACTGAACTTTCTTAAATTTCAGAAAGTGGGAAAAAAGCAAGATTTTTTTTTTTGTAGTTTAAAGGTAGCAGAGATACACAAGTAGCAAAATAGTCAGAGCAGTGCAATAAATGACCCCACACTTGAGTGCGAGGCCAGAGTCGGGTAAAATGCAATTTTAAGAAAAAAAATGATTTTAAATTAAGTGCAACACAGGAAATGCAGAAAACAGGCTCTAGATGTGTTCTAAATACTGTTTCTTATACAGATATCAACTTTAGCAAGCTGGAAAATGCCGAAAAGTAGGCGGCAAAGCAGTAATTTTAAACAAAAAATCAGAAGAAAATACTTAAAATCTCAAAAGTGGCTCCTTTCTTCTCTCAGCATTTTCTCCCATTGGTAGGTGCTTCAGCAACAACTATCAATTCTAATCCCCATGGGTGCCGGTTAACTGAAAGTTTACTGTATGCTTACAAATGAGAATAGCTTTAGAAGTTACTGCAGTAAAGTTGATAGCATGCAGCATATTATTAAAAGAAACAGGTACATGACAGCAACTGTAGCATCTGCCACACCCGCTGGTAAACCTTGGAGCTTTCTAGCAAGTTCTAGAGTTCACACAGCCTCAGTGAAGCATAAGAGTGAGTCAGCAAACTGAAAGTATGGGTGCCAATCTAATTTCATTGCTAACTGTCATAATTATGGTAACAGTCATGAATCTAAAAGGGAAAAGTGCTTAGCTTTTGGTCAGCAATGCCACAAATGTAATAAATGGAATAATTTCAAAAGATTTTGTATATCAAAAGCCACACATTCTTTTATTAAAAAGAACATTTTAAGAAACAAGTTGATCAATTAGAAAGCCATGACCCAGAGTCTCATTCTTTTTATGCTGATGGTGTGTTAGTGCTTAATGAGACAGTCAATGCAGTCGATTTATGGGCCAAGAATGAAGTATAAATGGCAAACCCATAGAGCTCAACGTTGATACTGGCTCAAAATGCAATGTTATGTCTGCAGAAACATTTGCTAGAGTAAGTGCTGGTGAAAGGCTTGATTTGACAAAATGTGCGAGGTTTGTTGCTTATGGTGGTGAAGAGATTCAAACCAAAGACTCAGTAATGCTTTTATGTTACTCTGCAGGTAGGAGCTACAATTTATTATTTTATGCGGTCAAGAGGCATGTCCGCCTCAGAGACACTTTGAAAATGGGACTGCTTTCATTTAACACGGAAGTTTACCATGTTAGCTTAAAAGACCACTAATCTAATTTTGCCCAGTCTATTTTTTCTACCTATATTGATCATTTTGAAGAAAAACTAGGCAAGCTTCTAGTTGTGTACTCCATGAAGTTAGACCCAGATGTCAGTCCAGTTGTCAGGCCAGCCAGAAAATTACCAGTAGCTATGCAGACCAGAGTCAAAGCCAAACTAGATAAAATGGTGCAACAAGGTGTGATTTGTCCAGCTAGTGAACCGACTGAATGGGTATCTTCCATGGTGGTAGCTCATAAGAAAAGTTCTGATGACATTAGAATATGTATTAACTCACAAGATTTGAACAAGGCACTAAATAGACCTCATCATCTAATATACACAGTCAAAGAAGTCGCGGCCTTGATGACAAATGCCATTGTTTTTTCTGTCTTAGATGCAAAGAGTTCATTTTGGCAAATTTAGCTTGACAAGTAATCCTCGTTGCTCATTACTTTTAGTACTCCATTTGGCAGGTACAGATTTTTAAGAATGCCATTTGGGATAAATTCAGCAAGTAAAGTCTTTCAACATGCAACAGAGCAATCTTTTTTTGCGTACCCTTGTGCTATTATAGTAGACAACGTACTGATAGGAAGTAATGGTGAAGATGAAAATGACAGAAACCTCCGAAAAGTTCTGGAAAGGGCATGTCAAGTGAAAGCTCAATCCACAGAAATGCAAATTCAGGCTAAGAGAAGTCACTTACGTTGTTCATTTGTTGACCAGTTCAGGCTTACAACCAGACCCTTCTAAGTAAACAGCCATTCTTGAGATGCCAGCTCCAAACAATGTTCAAGTCCTGCAATGTTTTCTTGGCATGGTTAACTACCTAGGCAAGATCATTCCAGACTTGAGTCAAATATCAGCACCACTCAGAGAACTAACAGATAAAAATGTATCCTGGTCTTGGTTAGATCAACACCAAAGACCATTTGATGTCCTGAAACAGAGAATTGCCAGTCCACCTACACTCAGATACTATGACATCCACAAGCTAGTTACTCTTTCATGTGATGCGTTGAAATTTGCTCTCGGTGAAGTCATTTTACAAGAAGGTCAAAGTGTTGCTTATGCATTCAGAACTCTTACCCAATATGAAATGGAGTATACTGAGACAGAGAAGGAGCTTTTGGCAATTGTGTTTGCATGTTCCAAGTTTCATGATTATGTGTATGGTAGACCTATCCAAATTGAAATAGATCATCAACCTCTATTCACTATTTCGAGAAAGCCTATGCATTCAGCTCCTGCCAGATTGCAACATATGACGCTGAGATTGTAAAAGTATCATTTCAATCTTGTCAACAAGAAAGACAAACTTCTTTATCTTGCTGACACATTATCCAGATCACCCAGAAGTACCACTGAACAGCATGACAATGAGCAATTTGATTTTGAAGTCATGGAAGTGAGAACATTTTCTTCCACACATCTTGATGAGCTGAGAGATCACACAGCTGCAGATTCAGTTTTATAGAATCTCAACCACTTTCTCAGGGAAGGATGGCCGTCAAAGCAATCTAGTTTACCTGAAGAAGTGCAACCTTATTTTCCATACAGAGATGAGATTTTGTCAGACAATGGTATTATCATGAAAGGTCCTAAAGTTATTGTTCCAAAGTCCTTGCAACCAGAGTACATTATTATCTTACACTGAGGTCAACCAGGAAATGAATCTACCAAAAGAAGGGTGAGACAACTAGCATTTTGGCCTTCTATGTCACAAGATATTAAGAGAGTATTTTCATCTTGTTCTGTATGTAATAGTACAAAGTCACATCAACAGAAAGAACCACTTCAGCTGAACCAGGTTCTGGAACTACCTTGATTGACAGCAGGCACAGACATTTTTGAGTGGAATGGTCAACATTAGTTGACTCTTACTCCAGTTGGTTCAAGATTGACCTGCTTCCCAATCTATCCTCCAATATTGTCATTACTACGATGAAGCGTCATTTTGCAGTACATGGATCTCCACACACAATTATTAATGACAATGGCATGTAGTTTACAAGTCAACAGTTCAAAAGATTTGCTGAAGACTGTGACTTTACTTAAGTCATGAGTAGCCCAGAGTATCCTCAGTCCAGTGGTTTGGCAGAACACACAGTTCAAAGTGCAAAGCAGTTACTAGACAATTCAAAATGAGACAATAGTGATATTTTCTTGAATCTCTTGAATCTCAGAAACATTCATCATGATAGACATCTTGGTTCACCTGCTCAGAGACCTCTGTCACGACAAACCAGAACCGCATTACCGATCAGTAGTCAATTGTTGGTTCCATGTGTCAAGAACAGGTCAGTGAAAGGCAATCTGTTGAATAAGCATTTAATCTAGGAGTCCTATTATGATAAGACCAGCAAACCACTCAATCCATTACAAGAAGGAGATGCTGCAAAGATGCAAATGTCCAAAGGTTATGATTGGATTGGAATCATGAAGAACATCCTACCAGAGCTGAGATTGTACATTGTGTAATCACAAAGATCAGAATTCAGGTGGAATCAGAAGCATTTAATCCCGGTGTCCGAGCATATACCACAGCACATAGCCTGTGTGAAAGACTCTTTACCTCAGATTGAGTTGTTGTGCGGTGTTCCAGTTCCTGAGGAAGTTCCAGATGCAGTTTCCATTCCTATGATGAATCCCGAAGTGAACTGTTCACCAAAACCTGTCCCTGTTGTTAAATCCAGTCATGATGATTATGTCACAAGATCTGGTCGAGTGTCAAGACCATGTTCCAGATATACAGTGACTTGGACATGACAATATGAATCATTTGAGCATTGTGTTTATTTTTCTAAATGTGTATATTAATGCATGCCTAGCTGCTTTCTTTTCTTTAAGAGTGAGGATGCAGATCAGTGTGCATATCTCTTTAAGAAACCTCCTGTTGCATATACTAATGTATTGATTACTGAGGATGTGCAGGGACAGAGTGCCATTTTGCAGTTAGATGTAGTAGTATAAGCATGTCTGTGTGTAAGCTCTATCTGTTAATCAGTTTGTTTATAGTTATTGAAGCCGCTAGCCATCCTGATGTGTTTTCATGTAATAAAGCTTCTTAAACCAACTACCCAGCCTGCTTGTCATCCTTGGAGTAAGGGATGAGCGACAGTATTCAATTCCTTTTTCATGAGGTATTGAGGTAAATAAGGAGCAGATACCAATTGTGCACATACAATTCTTCCCTAATGATTTTATTCTGAAAACGTCCGTGAGATGAAAGTGGAAAATAAAGAGTTTTGTAAGGTAATATTCCTGGTTTTATCTTTCTGGCAACAACTTTCATGGTGGTTTTTACTCTTCCAATTCTTTGCTTACTACTTGGATATTGGTTGGATTTTTCTGTTTTTTGTATCTTGATGACTAATGCAAAGAAAAATGAATTGCTGCATGCTACCATGCATCCAACACCAGCCTCATCTGATTATAGTGTGCTGCACACACTCCTGCAAACTATGGGAGAGATACAAAAGTCCTTGAGTCAACTCACTATAACAAAGGACCAAAGTTCTTGGAATAGAAGGTTTGATTCCAGCATTTGGAAGATCAAATAATGGTAATCGAAATAAATAAAGCAGCCTCTAATTCCCCTATTCAAGAAGGTAGTACTGATTTTAAAGGCATTACATCTATTTTGAACATTAATTATGACACATTTAGGGAAACTGGACAAGGCATGCGAATAGAAAACAGTAAATTGGAACTGAGAGAACTGTGCACTGAATTGGAAAAATATCTGAAAAAAATGTAGAGCCATGGACATTGGAAATAAATATTTTGAATGTTGCTTTAAGCTAAAATTATTCCAAAAGGGCTTTATTTCTTTAAGTGCCCTAATGGAGTTACTTCTTCTGACTCCTTTTTTGCCATTCTAGTAGAATTCTTTAACAATGGTGGATTGGAATTTCTCAGATTATAAATTAAAAACAATTTGACAAATATGAGAATTTCAAAGGCCAATATTATCAAAATAGATCAAGAGAGTCAAGTTTTATTTGAGAATGCAATTGAAAACAAGGAAGAATATGAAAATACTTTGCAGCAAGTAGAGCGGTTTGAAAAAAACATCACTGTACACAAAAGTAAAAAATTACAGAGGGATTTGGAAGCATATGAAAACAAAACAGCATATGCCTGGTTTGATCCCAAGTTTAAACATAGGAGTAATTATCTAACTGGGTTAAAAGAGACTGAGAACAATGAAACAAAGTGCGGGCCCTTTCATTTCAACAACCAATCAGAATTTATTAGACCTTAAGAAGTTCACTCGAAAATTAAATGTCAAATATGCACTTAAAGATGTGAATGTTCATTTTACAGTATTTAAAAAACCTTCCACTTTCAAATCATTATTAATACATGCAGTAAAGGTATTTGAGACAGTATGTGAGAATGAAACTAGACAATTGCTGAGTAATAAAAGTAAAAATTTGAGGTTTATTTTAACACTAAAAGATAAACAGGCTTTAAATGAATTAAGAGAAAATAAAGACATAGGTACATTAAAGCTGACAAAGGGGGAAGAGGACTTCTTAGAAAAGCTTAGAATATTTAATGCAGAATATTGTTTTGATGTAGAGAAGAACTGTGTGCAGAATCGACATTTGCTCCTTATTTACATCAATGCTTCATGAAAATGGAATTGAATACGTTAGACAGCTTTTAAATACGTTTACTAATATAACAAATCAAAATATTAATTTTATTGTACATTGGTGGATGTATTGTTAGATAATAATTACTTTATATTCAACAAAAAGTTTTATAAGCAGATTAAGGGGGATGCGATGGGGTTGTCCACACCCCTAGGATATGCCAATGTCATATTAGGCTGGTGGGAACATCAAGTATTAATACCAATGATGGATACATACAAACATGTATATTTTAAAAGATTTGTAGATTATTTTTTTTATAATATTGGAAGGTTCCCTGAGGGACTGTGATAAACTTGTTGATTGTGTGAATCAAGACTCGGAATTTCTGAGATTTACTTTAGGGGAAAAAGGTACTAAAGTGACCTTCCTTGATGTTACAATTAATTGGAATATAGACATAATGAATTTTGATACTAGTATTTATAGGAAATAAATATTTTCAAACAACTATTTGCATCAACAGAGCAATCACCCTCAGTTTATAAAGAAAATAATTCTTAGGGAACAGTATATAAGGGCCAGTAGAATGACTACCAATGATGAGCAGTTAAAAAAGGAAATTAAACTTATTACTGACCTCTTTCTTGCAAGAGGATATAAGAAGGAAAATGTAAAAGAAATAGAGAAGGAAATTTTATTGGGAAGGGAGAAACAATTCCTACCTATTTTGCAACAACCCTTTATTGGTAGAAAAGAGCTCCAACCTTTAAAGAGTAACGCATTTGACAAGAGTTTGGTTTATACTTTGGATATGACTGTGGATAGTGAAGCTATTCATAGTGTTATTCAGAATAATTGAAAAATCTTAGAGGGTAATATGGATTTATATAGAGTTATAGGAAATGCTCCTAACTTTGTTTATAATAATTAAGTTAATACGAAGTCCATATTACAAAAAAAAGTACAAACATCTTTCCACAGTCCTCTATTACAGAAAAAAATTAAAGGAATGTTTCCTTATGGAGGGTGTAAAGTATGTAATCATATAATAGAAGGACCCTATATTTCTTTAGAACACCTTTCTTATACCTTAGCAGTCCTCGGAAGGTACAATTGCAAAACTAGAGGTGTTGTTTATATCAGCACTTGCTCTGGATAAAGTGCATATTATACAGGCATGACTACCAGAGCATTATATGAAAGAATAAAATAACATTTGTATAGTATTAAAAGCAAAGACATGAGACATGCACTATACAAACATATGCTAAGTATGCAAGATTTCTTTTTTCTATAATTAAACAAGTGTTAGGTGATATCATGGGAGGAGATTACAAAAATAAATTAGAGCAGAGAGAGACTTTATGGCAGTTTAAATTGGGAGCGGATAAACCATCTGGTTAAAGTAACACGATAAATATTAAGTGTCTATTTAAATGACAGGAGGCTACAAGTATCACTGCCTTGAGATTTGGTGAAAAAAATTAATTGACTTATGATTTCATTTAAATTGTTTTATAAGGGTTTTATTGATGTTTATTGAAAGTATTTTTCACTGGTTCACATTTGTATATAAGGTTTTAATTAATTTAATGATTTTATTCTGAAGAAGTCCACGAGGTGAAAGTGGAAAATAAAGAGTTTTGTATGGTTTTATCTCTGTGGCAATAGTGTTCTTGGTGGTTTTCACTTTTCCAGTTTTTTTTTGCTTACAACTTGAGTCTTGGTTGGATTTTTATAGTGTGGTGCATAATTCTATGCACCAACCCTGGCAGTTTGTCACAGGTGATAAAATCACCACCTCTGGCACTGCTCTCAGAGGGAATCACTGGCCTATCCTGCAGGCCAGAACTACCTGAGGGCCCAGGTAGTGCAAGGGCAGCAGAGGGGGTGCTGCCAGGTTGTGTTCTATATGATGGGTTGGGAGGGTGGCCTAATGGTTAAGGTGTTTGCCTTATAAACACAAGGTACAGGGTTTGAGTCTCACAAGGGATGATTGGCTAGGCTTAAAATGGCTCGCAAGGGCAATTAGCCTAGTACTAATCTATGAACCTATGAACCTATGGGTAGCAATGCTGTAGTCAGTTGAGTGGGGGCAGGAGGATCCTGTGGGACAGGCCTACCCAGCTGTGCTGTGTGGAAAAAAATAAAGGAAAAAAAAGAAAAAAAAGAGAAGATAAGGGTTGGGCTGAGATACAAAAAAGGGATAACATTAGTAACTTAATATGTGACATACAATGCATTGATACAATTATTGGACTCTATTGTTTTAACTTTACTTTTAAGACTACTAACTCCTAAAAAATGCCTTTTTTTACTTTTAAGACTACCCAGTTCATAACAGTTGCACATTATACTGCCTGCAATCCTTGATATGTGCATATATTGCATATATGCATGTCCACATTTTACTGATCACAGTTTACAGCTGGCCATTTTTACCACTAGTATAGAGGTCTGAAGTTACATTGCAATATTGATGAAAATGTAAAGATATATAGTTTGGAAGTGTGGTTTTTGAACCCACAGCCTCTGACTACTCTCTAAAAGTGTATTGTTGTTTTGGCCTACAGACTAATGTATACATATTTTCTTTTTTACAGTTGAGAGATGCATGCTCGATTTGATAAAATTGTATTAAATACAAAAAAAGTTGTCTTTAACTTTTAACAGTACTGTTCTGATGCATACATAACACATGCTTCTCTCATCCTTGCCAGTCTTGCAGCATGAGTCCTCACATTCAAAGCTGTGTCTGTGGCAGCTGTGGAAAAACAGCACAGAACAGAATACCATTATGAATAACAGTCTTGACTATATTCAGTTTTCAAATCTTGCAAGTGGTCACTGTAACTGATATACATCTGTGGAGTGTCTCCAGTCCTAAATTCCCCAATCCAATGATTGAGGGTATCCCTCTTTCTCCTCCTGAGGTCAGCATCACAGTGTCAACATTGATTACCAGTGTGAGGGATACCTGTCGCACTGGTTATAGCCCTGGCAACACCATCCCATGCTTCATATTAGTATTCTGAACCTGAATAATTCCTCTGTAGTAACTGGGGCACATGATGCTTAACTAGGAGTCCAACAAACACCTTGGACTCCTACATACTCCAGCTCTGAGTGCTCCCTCACCGCGAACACCTTTCATGCCTACCAGAGATCAATCCCAATGTAGAATGAGGTTTTCCCACAATTGCATTTTGTATCCTAATGTTTTGCCACCAATTCCAGTTATCCCATGCTTACTGTGTGTGTACAGTGTTTGAAAAGTTTGTGTGATGCTTACCATCCCTAAAACGTGGTACTCAACAGTGTGCAATGGTGAAGAACATTGGCTAGCAATGCACTTTCAGGTTTATTCGATACACAGGTCTTTGTGTATGTGTTTTAGGCAAATGTGAAGGCCGTGCCAGTCCACATAGCAGCAATATTCTGCCAACGGACAGTTTACAAGACATCTCCTTTTTTACTATTTTTTTGGTCCAGGTTCTCTGTTTCCAGTGTTTGTGCTATGCAGCGCATCGCAGAAACAGTGCCAAAAAATTTTTAAAAGACAAAAACTAAAGAAAGGGAAAAGCCAATGCTGTGACATCATACAATCCTAAGCTCTGAATATCGTGGCATGACCTGTGATGTGCACCATACATTTGGACTGCAAAATCCTCTAAGAGATATGTTATAAAGTAATTATGCATATTGCAGTGTCTTACTTCCCAACCCTCACAAGAGATAAAGTTCTGATATATTGATGCTATTAACTGTTGAACTTTCCAAGGCCAATAGAAGTTAAAAGTACAATGACCAGGTAAACACCACAAATACAGATATATTAAGCAGTAACTTAACTATGCACCCTGAGCATCAGACACCAAGCTTTTGTCTCCCTGAATCCAAAACATAGAAAACAGGGATATGGCACAGTATCACTTCCAATCCACACTATTACTTGAACAGGGTGCTGTGTGGTGGTCATTACAGAAAGAAGTTACAAAGGGATAACACACATTGCGATTTCTGAATTTACAACCTTTAAAACAGCATTCACTATAAAGTTGTTATATTGGGTCTATATCATATGAGCGAATGTTAAGAATGTCGAACGCTCTAACGAGCAAAAATGCTGGACCTCGAAGTGCTTCTTGTGGGATCTCAGTACAGTGAAGGTTGGAATATTTGCCCTTTCCTCACTGTAGTGTGATCTCAGAGCTGGAATATATATTTACTGGGGGGGGGGGGCACAGCCCCCTCAATGAGTTCGAGGTCCGGCATTTTTGCTCTTTAGAGCGTTCAGTATTCTAACATTCACTCATATGATATATTTGGATTTCCTCAACTCTCTACATTTCCAAGGCCAATATAAGTTACAAGTACAATAAACAGTTCTCCAACACAAAGGCAGATATAGTAAGCACTAAGTTAGCTATGCGTCCTGAGCATCAGACACAGATTGTGCGTCCCTGAATCAGAAAGATAGAACACAGGGATATGACACAGGTATTATCACTTGTACTGGGTGTTGTGGGGGGGGGGGGGCTGGAAGCCCTTGCTGACACAAATGGTTGGTAAGTGTGTGTGAGTAAGAAGGTAGACATTTGGACAAAACAACAAATGGGCAGATAGAGAAAATGAATTACTGTTGTATGTGTGTCTGTAGGGTTCCTCTAGTGAAATTGATATGTGAGTGTGTGCATGAATACAGCCAAGCTGAGTGCTAGCTTTGCATCTTGTTGTGTTGGACAGGTGTGAGCTGTGCATGGTAGAGGTGAAAATTCATTGCTGTTGTCCTCAACCATGAGAACTGGCTCTGCCAGGAGTTGCACTGGCACACTGACATCCAGGACCACACCCAAATGCAGTGCTGCTACCTGAATATGACTGCTGTTCACTGGATGAAGTGCCTTCATGGGAACGCCCAGGACCATGACCCCATGACCTGCCACATCTTGTGTGTGGACTGCACAGTCACTGATGTGGCAGTGGAAGTACTGCCACTATTGGAGCATGATTGGGTATGGCCATGTTAGCTGACAGCAGATGATGTTGTTGACCTACACCCATGTGGATGGCGTTCCCCTCCCAGCAGAATTCCATCACAGACACTACTTATTCCAACATGTCATTCATCCAATCCAGTAAACTGAAAACATGGTGAAGGCAATCATGCATGTCAAATAAAAAAAAAAAAACACCAAGTCCTACCAGAGGAATAAATGTTCCAGCAGCAAACACCACCGCAACAACAATAATGAGTAAAATGAAGTAGAAGTATAGGTGAAACAACCCAGGACGAGATACAGGCATAAAAAACGTTTATTGTAAGCGCTTTCATGGCTATCAGTGCCACTTCATCAGACAATCAAGAAGCACTACCATACACATTATTTAAATAAGTTCTAACCAATAAAACAATCAATAAAATCATGTGATACTGAATCAAGGATAGATCATATACTATTCCATTAAAAACTACATGGAAATATTCTATGCATATAATAAAAACGGGAAAATAAAACATGCACTACCTAAATACTCTGTTCTTTAATATTGGTTTAATGCATATCATATCATTTAAACCTTTGCCCTTGTTACCCCTCATCCTAATTATCCATTTCAATTCACATGTTTCAACCCTGTTTTCGATATCACCCCCCCCGTATATCAACTTTTATTAATTCTATTACTTGAAATTTAAAATTATGTTCTAATCCATGAATATTAACATGTTTAGCTAAAGCAGTTGAGCATATCTGAGTGTTAATACTATAAATATGCTCTCTAATTCTGTTGTGTAACCTGCGATCAGTTTTAACTATATAAAAGCTAGAGCAGACTTGACACACAGCCAAGTATGCAAAACGGCTAGTGTCACAGTCTGCTCTAGCATTGAATCTTAAACATCTACCTGTATCAGGGTGCATAAATTCATTGCTATTGTCTATATATCTACACCAGTTACATCTAGAACAAGGCAATGTACCATGGGAGGTAGTGGGTTTAAGATGTTCACTGTGGGTACTTGGATAGCATAACATTATCTTTAGGTTTTTCTTGTTTTTGTATACAAAGTTTGGTTTATCACCTACAATTGACATTACATCCATATCAGTATTAAGTATCTGCCAGTTATTCCTTATAATTCTCTCTGCATGATTTATGTTGCTGGAATATGTGAGAGGAACTCTGACATGGTTGGTAATCCCCATTTGCCATTTATTCCAGGGGCCTTCAGAATAATATGGTTTACCTTGATTTCTTCTCAAGCGTATTATATTCTTCAAAGCTGCTTCTACTTCTGATCCGTCAAATCCTCTCATTGCAAATCTAGTTCACAAGGCAGAGGTTTCTAGGGTTACCACCCGTCCCACTTTGCGAGGGACAGTCCCTCTTTGGGCAATAGTGTCCTGCAAAAATAAATTGTAAAAATGGCAAATGTCCTGAGATTTTAGGACAAAATTATTTGCTATGTTTTATGTAATAGCTGCATAAAACAGTTATTCTGTATCTGAAACACCTTAATATTATAAGAAACAGAATAAGCAACTAAAATGCTACAAGTATAAGCTTTTATTTAGGAAAAAAGTGAAGTTCTGTCCTTTGTACTGGCCATGGGTATGTTTCACCCTGGAAAATCTGACATTTGTACCAAAAATGTTCCACTTTGGGCATTTGAAAAGGTGGCAACCCTAGAGGTTTCACTACAGAAATCAGAGTCATTGACATTAAGTCGGGAAGCACATAGCCCCTGACTTTTGACTATATTACGATATATGTGTGGAGGGTGCATACTACTTCTGTAAAGGTAGTTATTTTTATAACAACTCTTTCTAAAGGTCTTAGTAGAAAGACTGCCATCAGCTCTTCTATAAACAGTGATATCCAGGAAATCTATTGAATCTCTCGAGGAATTGAGAGTAAATTTGAGAAATGAAGTAGTTGAATTCAGATGCTGATGGAATTGTATAAAGGACTGTTCTTGACCTTTCCATAGAAAAAAGAGGTCATCTACAAACCTACTATAAAAAATAACCTGTTCAGAATTCCTTACAATATATCTGTTCCCCCAATAGCCCATTACAATATTGGCGTAGCTGTTGGCACTAGACGTGCCCATAGCTACTCCTCTTTCTTGTAGATATATCAAATCATTAAATATAAAGATGTTATTTTCCAGAATCACTTCCATAAATAAACAGATCAATTCTATAAAAGCACCATTTAGAAAGTGGCAGACATCAGTGACTCAGTAGTATGGAACATTTAAGCCCGTATGTTGACCGCTGATTAACTTAACACTTCTAAACAGAGGTATGAACTGTATCCCCATGCAATTAACTGACATTACTGATTGTATGATTCATTTGAAACTTTTCACTTGCAATATTATGTTAAAAATGCATTTTAAACCTATTAACAATGATGCTGATGGTATTGCTTTAAAATTCTTTAAAAAACCTAGCACGTTTGTTCTAGTTAACAACGCTGCAGTAGAAGTTTTTGAAAGGAATTGTGAGGATGAAATCATGTTACTATATACTAGGAGAAATATGGGGAGAACCCATTACAATTTAAGTATCAATGAACAGCAGGCACTTAAAGCTTTATGCACAGATAGTTCCATTGCTATTAGACCAGTGGACAAAGGTGGTCCCGTAGTGGTAATGGATAGAGAATTTTATAACAATACTATGTTATGTATGCTTAGTGACATTGAAACCTATACCAATATTTCTATCTCTCATGTACATAACGTTATTCAAAGGGTCAATAACAATTTATAGGATTGTTTAATAGTTTGTAATATTACTATGGACCTATATAGGTATTTTCTATGTGAAAAACCGGTCATCTTTACCTTGCAAGGTTTACCAAAGGTTCATAAGGGTGCTTATAGACCACCTTTTAGGCCTATAGAATCCAGTCATGGATGGTAGGATGGCCTAATGGTTAAGGTGTTTGCCTTACAAACACAAGGTACAGGGTTTGAATCTCACAGGGGATAATTGGCTAGGCTTACAATGGCTCACAAGGGCAGTTAGCCTAGTACTAATCTATGAATCTACAAATCTATGGTGCACTGAGAATATATCTATTTTTGTTGAACAACAGTTGAAAAGTGTACTAAATAAGAATGTTCATGTGTTGAATGACACAAAAATTTTTTAAATGATTTGTATACTTTTGTAATGCACAACAACCATGCTGATGACTATATTTTGGTAACCTTGGACGCGTAGTCTTTATTTACATGCATACCCAACGAGGTAGGGATCGATATGTTGAAACACTACTTGTGTGAAAATAGTACTCCAAACGGTGCTTTTATAGAATTGATCTGTTTATTTATGGAAGTGATTTTGGAAATTAACATCTTTATATTTAATGATTTGATATATCTACAACAAAGAGTTGTAGCTATGGGCACGTCTAGTGCCAACAGCTACGCCAATATTGTAATGGGCTATTGGGGGAACAGATATATTGTAAGGAATTCTGAACAGGTTATTTATTATAATAGATTTGTAGATGACCTCTTTTTTTCTATGGAAGGGGCAAGAACAGTCCCTTATACAAGTCCATCAGCATCTGAATTCAACTACTTCATTTCTCAAATTCACTCTAAATTCCTTGAGAGTTCAATAGATTTCCTGGATGTCACTGTTTATAGAACAGCTGAGGGCAGTCTTTCTACTAAGACCTTTAGAAAGAGTTGTTATAAAAATAACTACCTTTACAGAAGTAGTATGCACCCTGCACACATATACCGTAATATAGTCAAAAGTAAGGGGCTACGTGCTTCCCGACTTAATGTCAATGACTCTGATTTCTTTAGTGAAACCTCTGCCTTGCAAACTAGGTTTGCAAGGAGAGGATATGATGGATCAGAAGTTGAAGTAGCTTTGAAGAATTTAATATGCTTGAGAAGAAATCAAGGTAAACCATATTATTCTGAAGGCCCCTGGAATAAATGGCAAATCGGGATGACCAACTATGTCAGAGTTCCTCTCACATATTCCAGCAACATAAGTCAGGCAGAGAGAATTATAACGAATAACTGGCAGATACTTAATACTGATATGGATGTGATAAAGCAAACTTTATATATAAAAACAAGAAAAACCTAAAGAGAATGTTATGCTATCCAAAAATCCACAGCGAACATCTTAGACCCACTGCCTCCCACAGTACGGTGCCTTGTTCTAGATGTAACTGGTGTAGATATATAGACAATAGCAATGAAGTTATGCACCCTGATACAGATAGATGTTTAAGATTCAATGCTAGAGCAGACTGTGACACTAGCCATTTTGTATACTTGGCTGTGTGTCAAGTCTGCTCTAGCTTTTATATAGGTAAGACTGATCGCAGGTTACACGACAGAATTATAGAGCATATTTATAGTATTAACAATCAGATATGCTCAAATGCTTTAGCTAAACATGTTAATATTCATGGATTAGAGCATAATTTTAAATTTCAAGTAACAGAAGTACAAAAGTTGATATACGGGGGGGGGGGGGGTGATATCGAAAACAGGGTTGAAACATGTGAATTGAAATGGATACTTAGGATGAGGGGTAACAAGGGCAAAGGTTTAAATAATAAGATATGTATTAAACCATATTAAAGAACAGAGTATTTAGGTAGTACATGTTTTATTTGCCCATTTTATTATATACATAGAGTATTTCTATGTAGTTTTTAATGGGATAGTATATGATCTATCCTTGATTCAGTATCACATGGTTTTATTAATTGTTTTATTGGTTTTTAAATTTTATTGATTAGAACTTATTTAAATAATGTGTATAGTAGTGCTTCTTGATTGTCTGATGAAGCAGCATTGATAGCCGTGAAAGCGCTTATAATAAATGCTTTTTATGCCTGTGTCTTATCCTAGGTTGTTTCACCTATACTTCTACTTCATTTTAATCATGTATGTCAGACTGTGCCACATCCACAGTCCTGAGCATTTGTCTGGACTAGTTCTGGGAACATACCCGTGCCTCCATGATGGCCCTAAACATATGTTGAGTGGCACTGGAAGTGACAGCTACACCAGGTGGATGACAGACAGCAGGCCCATTCTGAGCACCCCTGTAAATCCTCCTGTGTGTAATCTCACCCACACTTTGTCTATGGCCAGATTCAACAGGCACTGAAGTCACAGTGGCCACACTTCCCTGATCAATGTCCTCACCCTCCAGCTGTCCAAGATCTGTGGGCTCAGTGGACTGGGTAGGCATAGGCATACTGTCTGTGTCCAATGTAAATGCAGAGGATGGCTGTATGTCAACCTCTCTGTCATATTCAACCTCTGCACCCCCTGACTGTGCCTCAGTTTGGCAACCATCATCATCAGACTCTGCTGCTACACTGACATCAGGTGTCACAGGGCCCACAGTTTCAATGTGAGAATCACCTGTGATAAAAAACAAGAAACACAGAAATATATTAATACTGGCACGACTGCAATGTAATATATGCTAACAAATAATATATGCTAACAAAGTAACAATGCTGACACTATTGCAGACAGTCCAGCAACAACACAACACACCTGAGATGAAATAAACACACACACTGAAATATTTGCTTAACTTGATCAGCAGTACTGACATCAAACAATTTAGTTTCCCAAATGCAGAAGGTAAGCTTTCGTGGTGGCCTGATGGTGCTGAAAGAAGTTATGCAAGATGTAAGGGCAACAACATCACAATCAACTATAACACAGGGGGTAATACATTTGCCCCTTTTTAGCTTCACTAAACAAGCATTTAACCAAAATGTGGCTGACTACTCCAAGCTAAGCTTAGAACAGTAACGATCTTCAATCCACCCCAACCAAATAAATATATGTGACACAGAGTTGACTTATTCATTTAAATTCACTAAATATACAACAACATTCAACAGTTCAGATGACAAGGCCTACCTGGAAGCTCCTATTGGTAAGTGGTTGGTATGTCTGGCATGCTGGCTTCCACATCCAGCACATGGTGGACTTCAGTTTTCTGTGAGATTTGTGTGGTCCTTAAGTCAGCTAGGAGCTGCTCACTGGGGATAAGTGGTGGTTTCCAAGTAGGGCCTCCACGTGTAACCAAAAGGTCATGGCCTATTGCAGCTTCTCTTCTTCTTGCAGTGGTGATCATATCAGTGGCCCCATGGTGCACCTGATCATAGGTTCTGACATGGCTGTCCACGGCATTCACATTGGCAACAATTTGTTGCCATATTAGGAACCTACAGGAGGAAGGCACCCTTTTGCTAAAAACATCAATTATATTGTTTCCGGCATTTATAAAGGGTCTTAGACATGGAGCCACATGTCTCGATGCCATGATTGTAGATGGCATAAAAGAAAACAGATATATAATACACATAAGACTCACATAACTACAAAATATTGTTTACATATATGACAGAAAAGGCAGCCAGTCAGTATTACCCACTGGTAAAACATAATACAGTCAAGACATGTGAAATACTTGTCACAAAAGGAGATACTGCCAGCCCAACTATCTGGAATTTTGTAAATAATTATGTCATTTGTGAATATCAACATGATTCATATTCTTGTGTTACAAATGTATTACAACTGTATGTTATGTGTATATCGAACTGCTGGTACAAAAGTGTGTGTTGAAAAGGGTTTGTAAAGTACTGAGCTTAAAAATGTAACCACAGTGTACCCTACTGGATTAGAAAAGAAATGTACCTGCACTATTTTAACTGTTTAGATGTATATATTTTAACAATGGAAACTGGGACATCAGAGATTAACTTCAGAAAAATAGCTGAAATTAAATTACTTTATGGCCACATAATAAAAGGATGTTATCTTTCAGTTTCAATGCAGTAACAGACACAATGTTTAGAACTAGAGGTTCACTGTATTGTTTTGGAAGTGTTTTTATTGTTTTATGACTTCCAGGATCTGCCTTAGATCTAAGAAAGGCCTTGTCTATGTATTTTCACAGATAGATACTAAATGCTACCCAGCTGCATCAATGAGGGTTTTACCTGGGATAGAGTCAGATGACAAGTGATGTCATCCTGCAAGCTATCCAAGCAGTAATATTTGAGATATTAATTTAAGAACTCTCTGAGAGAGAGACTAAGTATTCTGTATTTTTCTTTGACCTGATAACATCAGTTGGAAGACCCACTCACAAGATCTGTCGTTTGCTCTCTAAGTAAGTTGACTAGAGTGTAGTAATTCTCTTAGATTCAGTCAGGAATATAGTGAAGTATAGTTTAGATGTTTTCTTTATTTATTGGAGACTGTCCTGCAATGTTGTTTTAAATATTTCTTGTGATATTGAACGCTGATGTTACTGTGATTACATACTGAGAATTTTCTTGTTCTTTTATTATTTATTATTAAACATATTTAAAGCCTTCATTGTGGCTGATATTTGTGAGACATATTAAAGTTCAAATAGTACTTGCATATTTATTTGGTTACACTGTGGGCCACTCCTAATAGCCTTGCTCTTGGACAAACTACCATTTGTATTGACAGTAATTTTACATAGTAAGATTAGACACCCTTTGTTAAGTGCCTTAAAATAGCTGATAAAGAGTTGGCTTGTGGCAGTGATAACTACCTTATAGTCTGACAAACACTCAAATAGCAACAATATAACCACGTACAAAGCAAGATAAGGACTGGTGCAGACTCGGACGACTTCAAACACAGCTCAAACAATTCTTCTTTTATTACAAAAGTAAACTTCCACTGATTACATCCACAGGTTAAGCGCTTTCAACTGTCTATACACAGTCTTCATCAGAACCAGATAACTGGAGAAATTCCCTGTTTATATATTAAATAAGACAAAAATGGCGCCAACTTATTTAAAGCAACAGCTCTCCGTAATTCAATATTAAGATATTTAAATAAATAAACCAAATGTTTCAAATTCCCTGTATATGTAGAACAAACTGCTTGAAACCACCACGATGTAATCCAAAAGGCATTTATTGTAGAATAAAACAGGAACAAGCGCTTTCACACAAACAAGTTGTGCTTCATCAGGTTACAATCACATAGAGAAAGGCATTCACTTTTATAGAGGTCCCTTGTCATAATTAACTAATTAATCAATTCAGTTAAAATCAATTAACACACTAGGTTCATTAACAAAAATAAGAATTTAAATTAAGTATAAAATAACATAATTCTGTCCATCTACATAGCATTAGATTAAATAACCATTGCATAAAAACTATAAGTATTTGTTTTTAAAGCATAATGTTAGTTCATTATCTTTCTCTATATATTATATTAACTAATAAAGTGCATGAAGTTATTTCAATTGTAAGTATCCCGTCTCCATAGATCAACTCAGGAAGCCATGCCCATATTTAGACAGAAAAGCAATCTGAAATGTAGCTTCATTAAGGCTGACAATTAATAATCCTGGTTTACTTTTTAAAAAGACAGGTTAATATTATCCATTTCATTTTTGTTTTTATGTTTTACTTTAGCTTTCTTACTGTTTTCAATGTATAAAATATTTAGTTCACAGATTATGTTCATTAATAAGGTGCATGAAGTTGTTTCAATTACCGGTATCCCGTTTCCATAAATCAACTCAGGAAGCCATGCCCATACTTAGAAAAGAAAGCAATCTAAAGTGTAGCTTCATTAGAGCTACTAATTAATAGTCCTAGTTTGCTTTCTTAAAAAGACAGGAATCCATCATCCGTTATTGTTTATATTTGTATTTTTAACTTTTGCTTCTTTCCTATTTTCAATGTAGGGAGTATTTGGTTCCCAGAACAATTATATCAAATAGTACTTAGGCACATAGCTTCATAACATTATATGAGGCTAGTAGCCTAATAGCACTAATAGCACTGTTAGACTGTTTAGAAGCCTAGCTGTGTAGAAAAAACAAGTGCCCTTACTGAGCATAGTATCATATGAGATTATTAGACTAATGGCCCCAGGGCCCTTACAAGTCTATCCAAGTTCAATCCATGTTCCCAAGGGTGTCTGGTTCAAGCAAACACTAAAATCAGCACCTAATTGCCCCTGTCCAAGAGGGACACAGGTGGAATCCCCAGAGTGAATTTCTGGTTACCCACCCAATTGTCCAAATTATGCATATATAAGGCCAACAAGGGGCTTGGCTTAACTCACTATATCTGAGTGACACCTCCAGGTGCATCTGCAATTAAGTTCTACTGATGTCTCTAGGTGTCAAATATTGCTTGTTCATATTTGCATCTATAATTCCAAAACCATACTATGTACAAGTTTTTAAAATATTTTTCTTAAAGCTTACACAATGACAAACTCAACTGCATTAATATTTGACTTCTGTCTAGTGCAGGTAAATAGATATTAACTGTTGTTTTTATAATATTAATTTATATATATATATAATGTTCACATTTGTCTTAATATCTCAACAACCATGTAACACAGACAGACCTCCTTAGTCTCCCATGAAAGTTCTCAGCTAGATGAATACAATGCTCTTGACAGTATGTGTGTAACTTGAGTGGTTGAGGAGATATTGTAAGTTGTTTACAAAATATTACAAATGTAATTGTTACTGTTTACTGTGGCTTATAAAAATTCTCTTTATGACCTAGAACCTAAAGAATACTACCACTTGAAAAACAGTTTGTGCTGAAGAATTTGCCATTTAAACTTTATTTCATAACTCCTATGGTTCCAGAGATATGAACATTTATTTGAAATGTGAGGACATAATTTGATTTTTTCAAAAGGCTGAGGCCCTGCCCATTGGAAGTTACAGTGCAAACTTCCTGAGCTCCACTGAAGTGAATGAGTTAACATGAACAGGAAGCTTGTTCCAAAGGTGGGGCAAACTCTGTGAGGCAAATTTGTCTTTCCAGCAAGTTCTCTTGATGTCATATACCAGGTTAGGGTCCTTTGAGCCAGTGACCCATGAGCCATTTGACTTGTGAATGTGCAGCATTTTCATTAAAGCTGGGTCAGAGATTGCTCTATATGCAAGGCACAGGTCGCCTCTAAGCAGTCTGTACAACACAGAGTAAAGTGACAATTATTTCCGTCTGTTGGCATAAGACAGATCTTAAAGACCCTGAATTTTCTTTGTAAGGAACGTTTGTGGTCTTTCCAATTGCTGCAGGTGTTTCTAAGGAACATACCAAAGGGAGCATTGCACTCTATTATTAGTCTGATGAGGGAAGAGTACAGCATAGTTGCATGTTTGAGTTTAGCAGAGTGAGGTTGTGAGCATGATCAAGTGGCCCTGTCCATGATGGAGCATGCAATATTATATATTATACTTTGTAGTGTGGAAAAAGTAATGAGACTCTAGCGATGTAGTGCTTGGTGGTGTGTTGGGGGGAACACATGAATGTATTGTAAATATATGATGTATGGTTAGATCGGGCACTTGGTTTGTAATGTTTCCACATGTAGTTTTATGTCATACAAAGGAAATGGATAATAAACACCAATAATGAAGCATAGTGCAGTCCCATAGCGCAGCAAGCAGCTGGTTTGTGTGATGGTAAACAAAGTGTACACTCATGCGAGATACACATGTTTGTGCATAGGTAAGCAGTGCACAAATGCAAGCCTCATTGCAAACATCTGATAGTTCTATCTGTACTCCAGGTCTGTTTTTTTGCGATGCCCAAGAGCATTAATTGAATATATTGGGTTTATATTTATGGCTGTCTGCTTCCTAGGTGGTCTGGTTTGTCCTGTTTCCACAATGCAGTGCTTCACGCAAACCAAATGAGCACAGCCAAACCTGTAATGTATTTGTTCCCTTGTAAAAGTGATAAGAATAAGAATTGAAAAAAGGAGAAATATGTGAAATGAGGAAAACCAATGTATGACATACACAGTAGAATATGATAATACACATGCAACATTTCTACATAACTCAGGTTTTGAACCATAATGCATCTTCAGAAAACAGGATGGATGTCTTACTCCTGTTTGCCACTGAAACAACTTTGCAGCAAAGGACTGAAGTCATTCTTCACACAACCAACTGCAACCGAATGCGCACTGCTATCAAACCATCTGCTGTTATTTGTACATTTAACTATCTTTATTATATTTTGACGTAGGGCACTTATTTAGCATACAACCTGTTGTGATAATGCTTGCAAATATATAGCTGTGTCTTACATTTCTGTGTTTCTTGGTACTTCATCAGTTATCTGACCAGTAGTCTGAGACATACAGTGTGTAAGCCATCCAATATCTTTGTCCATAAATTGTGTGAGGATGTTGACTGGGGAGTAATATGATAAGGAGTTGCCAACAACTGAAGGCCAGGATGGATGGCACACACAACCATATACTGTTCTTTTGGGGGTAGCATAGGTGAGTTACTGTTATGGCACAAATAAGGGTACACTGCTCTTTTGGTGGTAGGGAACAATGCTCAGGTACTCTTATGGTGCAAACAAGCATAGCCTGGTCTTTTGGTCGGGAGTAAAGGTGAGTTGTTGCTATGGCACAAACAAGGATCCTAAACTATCCTATGTTTTGCAACCAATTGTTATATCAGTGCTAATGTGATGTTAAATAGTTCAGCTACTGTTAAGTGAATGTTTATGTTTATACTACTACGCTAATCTGTTTGTTTAAAATGTGTTTGTATATAAACTTTTTGTCTTATGAAGTTTTTCTCCCCTGGCTTCCACTGAAAATGGATTCTTTATGGCCCAGTTGGACTTTCCCAGTAAACAAATGTCAAATAAATAAATAAATAAATAAATAAATAAAAAGATATGATGCTGTTGTTACTCTCCTTGTTCTGCATTCTGCCTGTTGCTTGATCTTGAGAAGGGTTGTGAAGTCAGAGACTGCAATGTAAATATAATTACTTTCTAACTTCTCTCTTTAATGATTTATCAGTACAAAGGTATGGTGTTAAACTGAGGGCATGCACTGACCATCAGTACTTTTGTGAGAGATGACTGTGAATCTTTGATGCCTGAGGCCTAAGACTTGCTAATGGTAACATACAAGTAAAATCATCACAAGTTAAGGTAGTTTCTGTAGAAATCTAACAATATTTACCTGATTACTATACCAAGTTAAGAAATTCAAGGATATGCCATAATATTATTAAATAATACACTCTAGGTTTAGAACGTACCTTGCAAATGCAGCAGCTGACACAGTTTTAGTTCAGGGTTGACTCTGATGCAAGCAGTACACAGCCAATACATGGGGAGGTAAATGTTGTGTGAGTTGCATGGCATCAATTTTAGTATGTGTATGTGAGTAGGAGAAAGGTATTAGGCACTTAGGTGATCAGCAAATGTGCTATGCATTCTCTCTTAGCCAAAGCAAGGGCATACTAAGCATGCCTACTTCTGCCTCCAGCCACAGCAGCTGGTGGTTTCCCCTCCAAGTCCTTCTCTGACTGTGCCTGTGGTGACCTATGTTGGTGGGAGGGGGGTTGTGTGTCCCTTCCCCTTGCTGATCCTGCTGCAGCTATTTCTGCAGGATCATATTGTGTAGCATAGCACATACTGTGAAGATTTGTGTACATGTACATAGATTATACTGCAGGGCTCCACCAGATGTATCTAGGCACCGGACCTGTGACTTCAACAGCCCAAACACATACTCTATGATGTTTCTGATTTGAGTGTGTGCATAATTATGGCATTATTATGTGCCTGTGTGTGCACTTCTGATGGGTGTCATCAGCCACGGTTCCAGTGCATAGTCAGGATCCCCCAGTAAATGGTCCTGTGAGATGTCCCCCCTAGCAACATCTGGTACAGCTGTGTGCCAGATATGGGAGTCATGGTAACTGCCAGGGTTGCCAGCACACACATTCAAGATAACTCCCTGGGCATTGCACATGCCTTGGCAGTTGATGGAGTGGTAACCCTTGCGGTTAATGTAGATTCTACCCTGCTCACCAGGCGGTGCCTTAATGTTCATAGGTTCATAGGTCTGTACTAGGCTAATGGCCCTGGAGTCTTTATAAGCCTAGCCCAAAAAAATTGCCCAGGCACTGTGCCACCTGATGTTAATTCACAGTGCCCCTATCCAGTAGGGAAACTGGAGTGATCCCTAGGGTGAACTTTCTGTTACCCATCTACTCATCAAGATTTCTCTTGAAGAGGCCCAGGGAGGTGCTCTGATTGACATGAATGGGAGGCTTATTCCAGAGTATGGGCAGTCTTTGGGAAATGAACCTGTCCCTTCAGCATGTTCTGTTAAATGTGGTAATGAGGTTGTGATCTCTGGAGCATGTGGCATGGGGGATTGGGATTTCTATAAGTGCAGCATTTCAAGTAGGGCTGGGTTGGACATGGCTTTGTAAGTCAAGCAGAGATCACCTCTAAGTAGACGATAAGAGTCTGCTGTGTAGGACATGTGCTTAAGGCCTAGGATCTTTTTTGTAAAGTACTTTTGTGGCCTCTCCAGCTGTTGTAGGTGTCTGGTCAGGTACATGCCAAATGGGCATTATATTCGATAATTGGTCTAATGAGGGATGAGTAGAGAGAGATGATGACCTCTTTCTTCCTGGATGTGAAACCTTTGTTTATAAGATGTGACATGTAGAAGGATTTTCTGACCACAGTGGCAATGTGGTGGTCAAAGGTGAGGTGGCTGTCGACCTGGTGCCCAATGTGGTAATTCGTGGGAACTGATTTTTTTCCAAAGGGGATAATAATATGCATTTTTTGGCGTTAAGCTTCAGGCCATGGTTCCGACACCAGCCACTGGTCTCACAAAGGCCCTGTTGTAATGTGTACATGAGTGCAATCTATGGCACACAGTACTTCAGAGTAGTGCACTACCCAGTAGAAATGGTGTATATTGGTAGCCCTCTCCTCAGAACTGTAGGGGAAACATATGTGCTCAGTAGCATGAATGAGCGTAAGATCCAGGATCCAGGATGCTGATGCCTGCGACACACCCATCATGCCCCCAGTTGGTCTTTGAAAGGTACCTGTAGCTAATATTTTAAGGGTTACACATACCTTAGTTTCCAGTGGGATAGGTTCCCCTTAGTTGGCTCTGGCTCTGAGTTGAGGGCGGCAGAGCTCACAGAGTTCTTTAAATGTGTCCCAGTCCACCCTGTATTGCTCTACAATCTCCAGGTCATGTAACATCTGATAAGTTACGCTGGCCTGAACAATCTTCTCTTTCTCAGCCTAGGCCTATTGTCACCAGCACCAGCAGCATTGGCTTCAGCCATTAGCACATACATATGAAGCAAAGCAACAGTAGCCCCTAGCATTGCATCCCTTCCAAATGTCATTGTCTCTACTGCAATGGTATTGAAGTATTCAGGAAAAAACAGAATGGAGGGTATGGGACGTTTTGACCCCAGACAGTTTGATCCCGGGCAGTTCGACCCCACTGAAAAAGCAAAGGAAGAAAAAAGTAAGCCACAGATATTTTCACTATATGGCTCGTGCATCCAAATAGTTACTGAGAAAAAGTCAAAGATTACCTCAAAAAAAAAACAAAAAAAAAAAACAAGAAAAAAAGAAGTCATGAGGATATATAACTGTTTAAAACATTTGCATCTGAAATACATATAATAATATTATTAATGTTAATTTAAAGTAATATTAATGTTTGCAATGTTAAATAATATTGATTTTAAAGTTAAGTTAAAAACTATTAATTAAATTATTTATATTTGCAAATTAAATAAAATGTTAAATAAATTAACATTTACATATAAAAAGTTAAATAATATATTAAATTCCAGTGAAAAAAAAAAGCATGATTGATATGTTAAGCAACAAAATGCATTTATAAAACTTTAAAAACATTTTTTTTAGAAAATTGGGTCAAATAGTCCAGGATCAAATTGTCTGGGGTCAAACTGTCCACTAGCTACTCCCATAGACAATAAATGTAAATTTAAACATGAAAGTATACATTGGGGTCGAATCGTCTGGGGTCAAATCATCCAGGGTCGAATAGTCCTGCTTCCAGAATGGAGGCTACATGGATGCTTTATAGCTTGTTGAATAACTCCACAGTGCAAAAAATCACCTGCCTATGCTGTAATTAGCACCTATGAAACACAACTGCTGCTTAACTAAGTGTGTTAACTCCATTGCTGCTCATTAGTGCATGATGCACACCTCCAAGCCACTGTGAGCACCTCAGTGTCCCTGCATGCATCTACGAGTAAATAAGTTAAACACAGGCAGTATTGTTATTACTTTCCTCTGTTCCCATGATATCAGGCAAACATGGCGCACAAAAAGTGATTTAAAGTTTGCACACGCAGTATTAGAACCCAGGGCCATCTGTACTCCAGCCCTACACATACAAGTTCTGCCAAAGAAATAGTTACATGTCAAGCATAGAGAATCCTGCCATTCATTCCTCCATTTCCCATGATTGTGTTAAGCACTGTATCGCACAATGACAAAAATAATTAAAAAATAACAAATCAGACAGAGATGACACATTTTAACAAAAAATAGAGGATGAAACAGAACTTGTGAATTGTGCACTGCTTACATGCACTTTCACCCTTCACAGACCTACATGTACACCTCTAAGTGTAACCTGACACAACCTCCTGATGTCATCATTCACTGTTGCCATCCAATGAAAATAAACACGGGAAGTGCCTGCAAGAAGTGAACACCCCTGCACAGTTACAATTTTTAGTGATTCAGCAATTCTAGTTTTGATGTCATTTGCATCTTCACTGTGCTGACATCCCTGAATCTACACAGTTGTTAACCATGTAGACAGGGAAACTGAATGGGAGCCCAATGTTGTAAACAGAACGGAGGTGATTACATTGGTATATATGTGCACAGAGGAATACAGTTTTTGAGAAAGTTTGATTGTATTCTGTCAGTTACATACTGCATATGCTTACATGACAGTATAAATAGTCTGTTTCATCAAGTTTATACTTTTAGCTGTCTACATCAGTTACAAGTATATTCTTCATTTGGGGGTGGGGGGTGAAGCTGCATGTATGTCATGGCACTTAAAAAGGATTGTTGCTATTGTTACTGTACTTTTGTAGCATCCGCCCTGTATAATAATGTCGTAATGTGTCTGCTGTTGCACTTTATGGTCAGTTCTGTATAAAATCTAATAACTTTTACTTGCTCTTTTCTCCATGTAGACTCCTTTTTGTGACTGTATTTGAAACGGTTTCGTATGCATGGACAAAATGAGCACAGAGGCTACATGGTTGCTTTACAGCTTGTTAAATCGCTCCACTGTGTTGGTTTGCTTCATTAGTATACAATTCAGCTACTTATGCTGTAATTGCATGCCATGGAATTTACCATATTTGTGCATGAGTGGATGCTGCTACATGGAGTTTATTGAATCTAAAACTTTTTGAGCCCTCTATGATCACAGGGTAAAAAATGACCATGTAGGCGTTATTGAATCCTCTTCCCCAATATATCTCAACTCTCAGTTTGCAGCTTCTTTTCCAAAATTCTCATTATTTCTTATTTTCTGGTTAGTTACCATATTTACTGTTGGCATAGGGGATTTTATTCTTCACTAAAGCTCATATCCATGCATGACAGACTGCACAAAATCTGAGATTAACCAATTTTGTTAAAGGAAAACACAAAAAATGAGACCACTGTGGCTGAAAGCTGAGGTCCTACATGGAAGCAAAAAAAAAAAAAAAAAAAAAAAGGTAAGGTTATTTCCACTGCGACATTTCTGTGTAATGTGCGCTATTTGAAGGGAGATAGATGGTGGGATTAAGGACAATGCTTACAAGTTTGCAGATAACAATATAGTTCATGAATCAGATACTGGAGTCATTTTCGATGGAATGGCTGCAGGTTAGCACCATAAAAGATTCCACTGGTAAGATGGTATGGAAAGAACAGGAATCCTTGACTCTGCTGGTGAGATGTTATGGTGAGAACAGGAATCCTTGACTCCACTGGTGAGATGGCGTGGTGAAAATAGGAATCCTTGACTCCACTGGTGAGATAGTATGGTGAGAACAGGAATCCTTGACTCCACTGATGAGGTGGTATGGTGAGAACAGGAATCTTTGACCCAAGTGGTGAGATGGTATAGTGAGAACAGGAGTCTTCGACTCCACTGGTGAGATGGCATGGTGAGAACAGGAATCCTTGACTCCACTGATGTAGTGGTATGGTGAAAATAGGAATTCTTGACTCTACTGGTGAGATGGTATGGTGAGAACAGGAATCTTTGACTAAACTGGTGAGATGGCATAGTGAGAACAGGAGTCTTTGACTCCACTGGTGAGATGGTATGGTGAGAACAGGAATCCTTGACTCTATTGGTGAGGTGGCATGGTGAGAAAAGGAATCCTCAACTCCACTGGTGAGATGGTATGGTGTAAACAGGAATCCTGAAATCTGCTGGTGAGATGGTATGGTGAGAAGAGGAATCCTTGACTCCACTGGTGAGATGGTATGGTGAAAATAAGAATCCTTAACACTACTGGGGAGATGGTATGGTGAGATTAGGAATCTTTGACTCAGCTGGTGAGATGGTATGGTGAGAACAGGAACCCTCAACTCCACTGGTGAGATGGTATGTTAAGAACAGGAATCCTCCTGTCCTTATCATCTGTGCACAAGTATATAGGTTACCATGGACTCAAGTGATGACAACTTCATTTACCTTTAGATCTCTGACTTTATGTATGATTCTGCTATGGGGTACAATATTAAATGTTTTAGTCAGTTCAAGGCAAGACAGATAAACCTTCATCTTTTTGTCATCAAAATCACCAAAAGTTCACAAAACCAGTGTTTTTGCAATGGGACAAGCCCCCCTCAGCAACCACTTACTCCCCCTACTCTCTCTCTCTCTCCCTCTCTCTGTCACTGTCTCTCTATGTATAAATATGTATGAACCAGCCCCAAGATCACACAATAATGTGGAAAGGGACAAACTTCCTTTCTCCCACTGTCTGACAATCTTGAAGTAAGACTCTGCAGCAGCACTAAACAAAGTGGGAATCAACTAAAAAAATCAATGATTCCAGTGTTTGCTGAAAATAATCCATTACCAGCTATAAGGTAACTATAGATAGATAAACAGATATATAAATATATAGACATATAGACAGAAATATAGATTTATAGCATCTATATCAGTTAAACAATGCATGTGACATCAAGAGCTCAGATAGTAAAAAAAGAAACCCTGAAAGCAAAGAGTTTTGTTGAACTCAGTGATATAGCTTCAGAAAAACAAAACCACAAAAAACAGAGGTTGCACATGAGGAAGCCCCCTGTTTCCATACTTATATATACCAACTCCAGTTAGATTTACCAAATGTAATATCTCATTGCTTTTCGAAGATCCACTTATGTTTTTTTTTTTCTTAAAGCAGAAATGTCTCTTGCAGTTCTAAAGTATACTGATAATATATCCTTACTGCTTGGACTGTATTTCCTCATGAAACGTGACCTCCCACTGTTCTAAGTAGGTGCACAACAACATGCATTGCTGTCAATTACATCACTAGCTGCAGAGTGACAATCTATTACCTGAATTAGAGAAACAAGTGAAGTTTGCAGATATTATACTCACCTACATGGTAAACTGTAGTAGATTATTGTTATATTTTCAGTAAGATCCATGCACACACACACACACACACACACACACACACACACACACACACACACACACACACACACATATATATATATATAGATATATATATATCAATAGAGAGAGATATGGTAGCCAGTGATTTAGTCAACTGCCTTTAAAGTAAATGGCAGTTTAGTCAACACAATTTGGTTGACTAAACAGATGATTGGCAGGTGTGTGAGACTGTTGCATTACTGGGTTGGAGAATATGCCCTTTTCCCGGTATTGTGTGATCTCAAAATTAAGATATAAAACTATCATGGTGTGGGTTTTCATTTTTTCATTTGCATGTTCCAAGTTATTCCATGGTATATACACACTGATGTGTTTCTCTTTTTTTTTACCTTTTTTTGACAATGTTAGCAATGCCGACATTTGGCAATGTTGCTTAATTTTAATGTAGGTATGCAAGCGCGCACGTGCGTGAGTGTGTGTGTGTGTGTGTGTGTGTGTGTGTGTGTGTGTGTGTGTGTGTGTGTGTGTGCGCGCGCGCGCGCGTGTGTGTGTGTGTGTGTGTATATCCATGTGTATATATATATATATATATATATATATATATATATGGGTCTATATCAGTTCCATGAAAACACAAGAACTCGAACACTTAATCATAAACCCCAATGCAGCGAACAGCTGTTTATCAAACGTTCACATCAGTAAACGTGTTTTGCAGGGCAAAGAGTTAGCTGTCTAACATCCAGAAGTTTCCCTTTTCCCCACTGTAGTGTGAACTCGGAGTAAGGGGGGTGTGGGGGTTGTGTCCCCACTTTGCTGGGTTGATATGCTGTGGTGTGTGTATTGCTTGGCATGTTGGACAGCTAACTCTTTACTCTGGGAAAATTTTCTCTGATGTGTAGGTTCGATGAAAGGACCGTTCGCTGTATTGGGATCGATGGATAGGTGTTCGAGTACTTGTGTTTTCGTGGAAGTGATATAGAACCCTATACATACACACACACACACACACACACACACACACACACACACACACACACACACACACATATATATATATATATATAGCTATAGATAGATAGATATAGATATATATCTATATGTGTGTGTATGTATATATATATATATATATATATATATATATATATATATATATATATATATATTTATATAAATAAAACAGTTTTGTTTATGCTACCTCAGTATCTGAAAAACCTTGAGGAAGAAAATGTTAGTAAGAAATTTGAAAAATCACATGAGAAAAATCAATGACTGAGGCAGATTTAAAGTCACACTCATATAGAATAATAATAGAATCAACTGTTCAGTCTTAAACCTCCAGGTGTAACAAGTGACTAGAAATATTCTGTAGAAAACAGCAAACATGCTAATAAATACCCAATATGAATATAACTTCAGAAAAATTCACACAAATAAAAAAGGGGGACAGTGGGGTCTTAAACCTTCTGGCAAAACATTAACAGGAAATGTAACATAGAAAACAGCATAAATAAATATCTGTCATGAATATAACTTCTGAAAAAGTCATACATATTAAAAAAGTAAATGAAGGGTAGGGGGAGGAAAAGGGAAAGAAAGGAAGAAAGAAAAAGGGGTTAATTATGTACCCTTCATTAATTATATTTTAACTGTGTCATTTTTAAATATCTGGTATTATTCATTCAGCCCTAGAGGGAAGTGCTCCAGCACTAATAATCCAGTGATTTTCCTTCTTATTTGATAGATCTGTAACATCAGTAATATGGCAGTATTTTATAATGACATCTAAACCCATAAAAACAAAACGGGCATTGACCTATTGAATGGTATGTCTAAATAAAGCACTTCTCTGTTTTTTTATATTGTATATCACTCAAATGGGTACTTATTCTATCCTTAACCATTCTCTTACTCTGACATACATAGAACATGTTCATGAAACAAGATAACTCACATTCTGCATAATGCAGATGATTAACCTCCTATATCAAAACTACATGCAGTATATTTAGTGGAACATTTGATTTCTGTTAAAACTCTACTGAAAAGGACATAATTATTGCATAGAAAGCAATGATTCCTTTGTGCTACAGTTCTATAGCTGCCTGAGCCCATTTTAACCTGTTTCAAAAGTTCACCAAGATTTCTGCTTCTTCTATAGCCATATTCACATTCAGAAAGAATGTATATAGAGAGCACTACATCATTTCTCAGAACAGACCAGTTTATGTTTTTGATTGTCCTGATATGAAAATGTTACTCCATAGGTTGTGACAAACGTACTATTACTACTGTTATTTTCTGTTCTCTGCCTATATTGTAAAAGATTGCTCTTCTCTATCATGTCCACATCCTAACATGTGTGTGTCCTAACATGGGGTCTGAATGGAGAGATGATAAGTCAGCAAGTAAAGGAGAGTATTATTGCTGGAAATGAATTCATCCTCAAGTCTTGGCGAGTACCTTCATGAGGTGGACCCTGTTTTTCACAAAATCTCACCAAGTCAACACTGATATATATATATAGACTGTATTTATATAGCATATATCATAGGCAGAAGTAGGTTAAAAATTAAAAAAAAAGAGAGCTGGGTGCACAATCCCCAGGATATAAAAGTGTCCAATCCTGGTAGGCACACTAGTGCTACGACTGAAAAAGGTGACAGTGTAGACTCCCCAAAATACAGAAACATTCCTACAATGGGGCTAGGCCAGGCCCAGGGGGAGGATAACCCCCCCAATTGTAGAAGAAAGTAGTAGTCCAGAAAAATCACAAAATCTGATACAGCAAAGAAGAGCCATAAAGACGATAAAGTGGTTTATTGAGGATAAGAAAGAAATTATGCATTGTTACTATTATGCAAAAAGCTCAGAATTTCCAGATACAAGATATACAAAATGATTAAGAGAGAAATTAGTTGAAAGAAAAATACTTCCACAGGAAAAACTGTCAGAAGCTTCAAATGAAAATTTGTGTTCATTAATGCAACAGATTTGTAAAAACAGTATATAGATCAAGAAAGTTTGATCTGTTTGAAAAAAGAAGCATCTGAGGAAGTACAAAAATATAAACAACAAAACCTAGAGATATTTGAAAAATATAAAAAAATATATGGACATGGGAAAGAAAGATTTGATATGGTGCAATATTTCTTCAAAGGAGAAAGCCAAATTAATCAATATAAAGAAGGAAGCCCCAAAGATATTCAAAGAGAAATGCAGGGAAGGGCATCTGGATATGAAAAATTTCACAATAAAAAATATCACAAAGAGGGAACATATAAAAGAAGATTAGTAAAGTAGAAGTTAAAAATAGAAGTTGAAGTTATGGAGTGCCTGTGAAGTGAAGGATTTGGTGTAGAAGGTCTTAACACAGGTTACATCACAGCATGACAGAGTGAGCCCCCAAAGTAAGGAGAAGCAGGAAGATCAGCAGACATCTAAAGAAGAAATATGGACATGGGAAAGAAAAAGAGATTTAATATGGTGTTATATTTATACAAAGGAGAAAGCAAAACTAACCAATGCAAAAAGAGCAGCACCAAAGATATTTGAAGAGAAATATAGGAAAAGGAATAATTCAGACAGGGAAAACTTTACAATACAAAAAATAAGAAGACAAAAACGAAAGCAGAAAAGGAGATTAGTAATGGAGAGGTTAAAAAAATAGAAATTGAGATTATGGAGTACCTGCGAAGTGAAGGATTCAGTATAGAAAATGTATTTATTTATTTATTTATTGACATTTGTTAACCGGGTTTGTCCAACTGGGCTTGTGGCCCATTTTCAGTAGAGACCTGAGGAGAAAAGCTCCAGCAGTAAATTTTTAAACAAGTACAATTTTAAACAATATTGATATAATAGCAGTTATAGCAAAAGATTCATATATGTTGGGTTACAGGCATAAAGTTAAAGTTGCATTAAAAAGAAGCTAAGCAACAATTTTACATTGATATAGTTCAATAGGTCAACAATAAAAATTTTGTTTGTATAAAATTATGCAAATGCATAGTAGACACATTGGAGAGAGAGGTGTAATCAGGTACTAAGTATGGTACTTTTGAGGGTACATAAAGGGAAGGAAGACTAGGTGGGGTCATGGCAAGAGCAGGTTCTTGAATTGAGAAAATAAGCTTTTAGTTCATTTTTAAAGTGTGAGGTGTGGGAGACTGAATGTAAGTCAAGGGGAAGTTTATTCCAAGCATGGGCAAGGGAGTGTTTGTAGAGAAGTTTGCCTACTGACCTTTTTGGGTGGTAGATATCAAGTAATTGTTGGTTAGAAGTACGGAGCATCCAGGATGGGATGTAGATGGAGACTAAGGAAGATAGAGATTGACAGAAGGAGGGTTTATAAAGAATAGAGTGTAGCATATGAAATTGATAAGATAGCAGAAATTGGGGAAATTCAAGCCATTGAAGAGGGTTTAAAGAAATGTAGTGGTGTGATATGTATGGGGAGTTAGTAATGAATCTGGCTATTTTATGGTAAGTCTGTTGGAGTTTGTTTAGAGTGGAAGCCTGGATATTGGTAAGAACTGGGGTGGCGTATAAGAGGGAGGGGAGGAAGAGTGCCTGGCCCTGGGTAAGTCTAGATTCAGGAGTTAGGAATTTTTTGTTCCGATATAGCAGACCTAGTTTCTGTTTTTTTTATACATTGGAGTATGTGTAGGTTGAACTTTAGTTCATCATTGATAATGACCCCTAGGAGTTTTGTGTGGATGTCAGATTGGATAGTTGTATTGTTAGAAGATATAATAAAAAAGGAGGTTTTGTGATGAGAAAGAGAACAGGGAAGGAAAAGTAGGAGTTTGGTCTTTTTGGGATTTAGGATCAGTAGGTTGTGAGAGAGCCATTGTTCAGTGGATAGAAGGGCCTGCTGGGTCAGGGAGTGTAGTTCAGGAATGTTATTTGAGATGGATATAAGTGTGGAGTCATCGGCATACTGAATAAGGGAGGATTTTTTGCATGAGGTGTAAAGATCATTGGTGAAGATGTTAAACAAAAGGGGTCCCAAGATGGAGACTTGGGGAACACCAGTGGAGATGGGAAGGAAAGGTGAGGAGGATGAGAGTTGTTTGACAGATTGTTCCCTGCCAGATAGGTAACTATTAAACCAGGTAAGTGCGGAGGGGGATAGGTGGAGATTTGCGAGTTTGGATAGTAGTACGGGATGAGAGACCATATTGAAGGCTTTGGAGAGATCTAGGAAGAGACAAGAAATGGGTTTATTGTTGTCTAGGGCCTCTGCAATGATATGAGTGAAGGAGAGGAGGGCAGTGGTGGTGCTCTGGTGAGGACGAAATCCATGTTGGGTAGGGGTAAGTAAGTGTTGCGTGAGGAGGTGATTGAGAAGCTGTGAGTGAATACATTTTTCTAATATCTTGGAGTGGGGGGACAGAATAACAATAACAACTTGGTAGTTTGAGGGGTCAGTGGAGTTTCCACCTTTATGAAGAGGGATAGTGAAGAAAGATTTCCAAAGGGTGGGGACAGTTGATTCCAGAATAGATTGATTAATTAGTATAGATATAGGATAGGCAATTGAGTCAGCAGCAAGTTTGAGGAATGTAGGAGATAGAGTGGCAGTGGAAGGAGCGCAAGGTTTTAGCTTGAGTAGTAGAGATTTGATGTAAGTAATGGGAACTGGCTGAAAAGAAAACAAAGTTCTGTTAGTGGGACTTGGAGGGGTGGGTGTCAAAGTAGAGATTGACTTAGAGGTTACCAGATTTTGGATGGAAGAGATAAAGTGTTTATTCAGGAGGGTAGCTGTTTCCTGAGAGGAAGAGTTAGGGTATGGGGAATGATTAGAGGGTTTTCCAGGATAGAGGATGTTATCGAGAAGTGACCAAAATTTTCGAGGATTGGATTTGTTGTTAAGCTGAGCAGAGCTATAGTATAACTTTTTGTCATTAGTTGTATGTTTTTTGCAAGGTTCCTCAGTTGCCTGTATTTTTGAAGAAGAGGTGGTTGTTTAGTTTTAGTCCAGGTTTTACAAGCACAATATCTTTGTTTCATAAGGGACCTAGTCTCCTTGGAGAGCCAGGGAGCATGATTTGATTTTACTCTGATCTTCCTAGAGGGAGCTAAGGAGTTTACAGTACTCATGAAGATACTATTGAAAGTGCTTACAGCATCGTTTAGGGGAGGTGTTTTAGGATGGACCAATCTATGTTGTGGAGAATGGAGTTAAATTGGGATGAATTAAAAGTCGATAGTTTTCGACAGTCTTTGATAAGGTGGGTTTAGGAGTATGGGAGTAGTGTCTTAAGATGGTGGTAGGGAGATGATCACTGAGGGAGTCAGGTAAGGTGGTGAGATTGTGGTATGGGTGGGGGGAATTGGTAAGGATCCAGTCTATGATGGAACTGGAAGTGGATTTTTTATGGAAGTGAGTGGGAGATGTTATAAGTTGGTGGAAGCCATGTAGGTGGATACTGAGTTGGGGGGAGTCAGTTGTGAGTTTGGACCCATCAATGTTGACATCACCAAGGATAAGTGTCTCATATGGTATGTTGTGGGAGAACCAGGATAAGATGTTTTCAAGAATGGGCAGATTGTTGCCAGGAAGAAGTTAGATAGAAGCAATTGCAAGTTTTTTGTGGGGATTCAGATGGCGGTTAAGGATGATGATTTCAGCTAGGAGGAAGTCAGGAATTGGGGAATGGTATGGTGAGAGGTTAATGTTGTTTGAGTAGAGGATGGCCACACCACCTCCTTTTTTACAGGTCTATCAGATCGGAAGATATTATAACCTGGTGGGAGTATTTCACTATTTGAGATTTGTGGCTTGAGCCAAGTTTCAGACAGGGAGATGATGTGAGGGGTATTTAGAGCTATCCATGAGTGCAGCTCAGTAACTTAATTTGCTAGATTCTGAATATTCAATGAGTAAATAGTTAAGTATTTGGATGGAGATGATTGTTGTGATGGAGGTTGGTGACTGTTAGAGGAGTAAGATGGGGGCAGTGTAGAAGAAGTTTTGGGGAGAGAAGAGGGGCCAGGGATGGGATGGATATCTTCAGAACAAAGTAGGTCTTTAGTGAGGAGAGAGTGTGTAGTAGATGCTAGATGGAGTTTGTATAGTTTTGACTTAGCTTTGTGGGAAGGTTTAAAAACCTGTATTATGGATAGTTTTTATAGACTTGAGGTAGAGGTAGTAAAGAGAGTAGGGGAGATAGTAAAAGATGAAGTAGTTGGATATATGTTGTATGAGTAAGAAGTTGGTGAATAGGAGTGGGTGAGAGAGACTGGAGTGGTAAGAGGTGGAGATAGAGAGAATAAGGAGTAGTGTAGAAGATATTAGAAAATAATACATGGAATAAAATATGGTCAGATAGAGTAGGTAGAGACAGTGGTATAGAGGACGTGGTGTTGACAAGATTGACAGATTAGTAAGGTGGTTGTGGCAATAGGCAGGAAGTGGAATTGTAGTGGCTAATGGGACAGGAAGGGAGGGATAGTTAGGTATAAAGGTAATTGTAATGGGGGTGAGTGGGAATGGGGGTAGAGTAAGGGAGCGAACGGAGCAGGGCTACCACCCAGGTCAAGATGAAGTCAGAGAAACAATCAGAAAAAGATAGTGAAAAACTAGCTTGAGAGACAAGGATATAAAGTTTCTAAAGGTATAGTCACCAGAAATAAAATAAAAAAAAATAAAATATGAGCAGAGGTATGCTTACAAAAGGACACTGGCCTCAAGCTACACAAGTAGATTTACTTGAAGCAAACCCAGTGCTGTATGGTTAAAATAAGCTGCAATAGAGAGGGGCTTTGGAGGGGGAGAGAGAGGTATTACTAGCAGCTAAAAGCAGGGCAAAAAAAAAAACAATGTGTAAGAGTCTGAAGACAGTAAAATAGGGCAGGTGCACTAGGAAAGGCAGTTATGAGTGAGGCTAGAAATGAATTCAGGGAACCGTAAAGTACAGAACAGAAGAATATTCACAGAAACAGTATGAGGATAGTGGGTAACCAAAGAGAAAGGATAGGAGCTGCTGGCGTCTGCTTTTCGTGGTGACTAGCAAAGAAAAACACTGTAAATTCTTGTGCTTATAAAGTCTAGCATTAATTAAAAGATTAGCTTATCATGTAGTAGTTATTCACTGGGATTCATACTTCAGTGGTATTATTTTAAGCTTAAAATGGTGGCTTCATGACCGATGGTTAGAGTTGCAGGGTATCTGTTAAGATCCTCAAACCTGTGTCGCCTGTACTGTGGCCAGGAGAAAACCACAAGGAAAAATCCACTAGGGTTCAGTGGTATTACTGTAAGCTTAAAATGGTGGCTTCTGGACCAATGGTTAGAGTTGCAGGGTATCTGTTAAGGTCCTCAAACCTGTGTTGCCTGTACTGTGGCCAGGAGAAAACCGCAGAAAAAAATCCACTAGGGTTCAGTGGTATTATTTTAAGTGTAAAATGGTGGCTTCCGGACTAATTCAGAAAGCAACACAACAGGATAGAGCAATGGATATCCAAATTAAAGGAAAACCAGTAGAACAGGACATGACTGGTCAGGTGCCATATGAAGATGTTTTGGAGCCTTCCACAGGAAACAGTATAAACATTCACTTGAAGCTAGATAGCAAGGGAAGGAACAGGAAACTGTGGAAACTCTGATGCAGTCAATGTTGAGGAGTGATAGGCCAGTGAGTTCCCATATGACAGAGCAATGCATGGCATAGGATGAAATTGAACAGAATCTGCCACAGGAAGATGCTATAGAACTTTCTATAGAATGCCCACAGGAAATTGAAAACAAGAGATGTGCCCTTAGTTTGGAAGAAAATGACCTAAGAGAAGAGTTTCTTGATTTAATAGACATAGCTAGATATATTAAGATCAATGAAAGAAATAGAGTGCAGAAGGTCAATAAAACCCAAAAAGTCAGAAGTCTGATAAAACAAATGAACATAGTAATTAGGACTGTCTATAGAGATCCATGTGATATAACAGAAGTAAACAGGATATATTACTGTGCAACTAAGTTAATAACTGATAAAGTTCTACCACGAGAATACAGGGGAGTGAGGGAAAGGAAGTGGAGAAATTGAATACCATCATGGAAGTATCAAATAGAGAAAATTATAAAGCAATTAAGACAAGAAGTGTCACTGTTAGAAGACTATAGAAGAGGGAATAGGTCAACAAAAATATTAAGAAAGATAGATGTGATAAAAGCAATGCACAGTATTAGAATAGACCAAGATCTATTATGCACTATCACAAATAACAAACTAAAAATTTTAGCACAGGTGGAAAAACGTAGAACATACATAGAAAAATATAAAGGAAAAGTACAAAATAAGCAATTTATTGATGACACAAAAAGGTTTTATAGAGAGTTGGGAAACAAGGTATAAGGAATTGAAAAACTGCCAAAAAAAAAGAAGAAATAGATACATTTTGGAGAAGTATCGATGAAGATCCTGTGGAACATAACAAAGATGGTAAATGGATAGAAGAAGTAAAGAAAGAATAAGAAGTTTAAAGGTGCAGGATATGAAATGGGATGAAGTAACAGCCAGAGAGACTGAAACAAAGTTAAGAAAAGCCTGTAATTGGAAAACCCCAGGCCCAGATGCAGTACCTAACTTTTGGTTAAAAGTATTAATATCTTTGCATGAAGATTTAGCCATGAGTAAGAACTATTTATATGTGCACCCTGAACAGACATCAACCTGGCTAACAACAGAAAAAAACAATGCTCCTGCTTAAGAGTGAACCTGCAAGCTACCCTAAAAATTATAGATCATTATAAGACATATAAACTATACACGGGAATTGATGCTGACAGAGTTTATTGTCATTTAGAAGAAAACTCAATTATGGCAGTGGAACAAAAGGGCAATAAAAGAAAGTCATACAGAACAAAGGATCATTTGTTGTTAAAATCATAGTGGATAACTGTAAAAAGGGGAAGAATCTAAGTATGGCATGGCTTGACTACAAAAAAGCATTTGATAGTATCCCTCATTCATGGATAAAAGAGTGCTTAAAAATGTACACGATACACCCAACACTGATCGACTACAGTACCGTGACCATGAAACAGTGGCAGACTACTTTACAATTTAGCCATGATAAAGGACAAATTATTATCCCAGGGATAAAAATTCAAAGGGAGATATTCCAGGGTGACTCTCTGTCATCATTGCTATTCTGCCTTGTCCTTAATCCATTAAGCTCTTTACTTAACAGCTCAGGCTATGGCTATAATTTGGCTCCTAGAAAACAACAAAGTATAAAGACTTCTCATCTTCTTTGTCTAGGATTTAAAACTGTATAGCTGATCAGATGAGGAACTCAAAGCACAACTGCAGATTGTGAAAACTTTTTCAGATGATATAAAATGTCATTGGTCTTGATAAATGTGCAAAAGCAGCCTTTAAAGCAGGAAAACTGCAACACCAGGAAAATATCAGTTTAGGACAAGAATGTGATATAAAAGAACTTGAGCAAGAGGGAGTGTATAAATATTTGGGAATTAATGAAGGATCAACAATAAAACATGAACAAATGCAAATAAACCTTAGTAAGGAATACTTTAGAAGACTTAAATTAATTCTGACATATAAGAACAAAATCCAAGCTATAAAACAATTTGCTCTTCCTGTCGTAACTTAGTTTTGGAGTGATTGACTGGCCCCAAAATGTGTGAGATAGATTAGGTCGGAAAATAAGAAGGATGCTTCATGTTCACCAAATGATTTATACAAATCAGTGCATACCAAGATTATATATTCCCGGTTCCAAAGGTGGGATGGGCCTCCTTGAAACTGATTACATGTATAGATCTGCAATCGTGGGGCTCCACACATATCTGCTTACCTCACAAGACCCAAATGAAGTGAAAGTTTTGAAACATGAGGAGAATAAAGCAAATATTACTTCTCTGTTTCATCTCACAGAAGCATATCGGCATCAAGCAGGAATGGAAATCAAACCAGAAAGAGATTAAAATCAGGCAGCAACTGAATGTGCCAAAAAAGAAAAGAATGCATATAAAGTGAAGGACCAGATGAGAAGGCAAGAAATGTGGAAAATGCATAAATACAGTTGCAAGTATAGAAAACTTCTGGAAGAACCTCATGTTGATCAGGAACAAATGCAGGAATGGTTAAGGTGAGGCAAATTCAAACCAAGAGATGAAAGGTTAATATTGGCAGCCCAAGATAGTGGGCTACATACACGCTGGTGTACAAAGTCCACTGAACATGTGAGAGAAACAGACAAATGTAGGTTTTTGTAAAACCGAATTGGAAACAGTCGCATACCTTGTTGCTGGTTGCAATATACTAATGGCAAAAGGACTGTATACTGAAAGGCATAATGATGTGACAAGAATGTTGCACTGGGGATTGTGCAAACATTATGGTATTGAAGTTGCAGAAAAACATTGGAAACATGAGCCACAAAGCATCACAGAAAATGATGAAGTTTATATCACATGGGATCACCCAGTACCAAGAGTTAAAAAGATAGATGTTAGAAAACCAGATATAGTGGTCCATGAAAAGAAGACAAAAGTAGCATTGATCATTGAAATTACCACACCCAGTGACTACAGTGTGTTGCATACAGAGAAACACAAAGTCATAAAATATCAGGATCTGCAGGCAGAAACAAGAGCAATGTGGAAGAAAGATACCCAGACAGTTCCAATAGTAGTAGGAGCAACAGGTCTTATAAAAAAGAATCTATAATCGTATTTAGATATGTTACCAATCCATGTAATCCCATACAAATTGCAGAAGGAGTTATTACTGAGCAAATTGCGGGTGTTGCAAAGAGCACTTTTGGCTGACATCAAAGATTGAAACAATACTAATTTTATGAACTTTAATCGCACTTTGACTTAGGAATGGGGTCCATTCCTGTCATGGTACGGGAAACCCAAAAGATTTGGAGAAATTAAAAAGTGTGATGTTCCTGATGTTGTGACCTCTAAGTACTAATCTAGATTTAGTTGCCTTATTGTATCCATCTGTAGTACTACAAATCTGTTTCATTCTCATGAACTGGGATTTAGGAATGCTTCTTATCATACAGCCAGGATAGCATGTGTCTGACTCCCTGGGTAGGCCTAAATGCTTAAGGGATATGTCTGTAACCAAAGAACCAGAAGAGTCCTGGTAACCACAGCATCCAGAAATTCAGTCTGGAAGAGCTGAGCTATCATGGTAAATTTTATGCAAAACTCATTGGGATTGAAATAGTCTACACAACCTGTAAGTTCCAAAAATTCATCCTGCCATACAGCACAGCAGTCATCCAAGTATCTATGCCAGATATATAACTTGGCATAAAAAAAGTTGTTCTCCCTGCTGTAAATATTAAGATGTTCAAAATACCCCATAAAAAGGTCAGTATGCATAGAGATAAAAGCAACCCCCATGACAATAGCCTTTAGCTGTCAGAATCATTCTTCTTTAAAGAAAGACATTCATGTTTAAAAGCATTTCTGTCAGTTGAACCAAAAAATAAAAATAAAAAATCAGAAATGTAAAAGTGTATAGAGAACTAACTTGTAAGCAGTATCTCAAATCCTTTGCCCTCCTTCATGTGGTATACTGTTGTAAGGTGAAGGCACATCATAAGTACACATATACCAACTCCAACCTAAATGCATGTCTGTGGCAGTCTGTAAAATATTTGCAGTGTTTTAATCCTAGCATGAATAAAGGGTAATGATAGTTCAAAGCACTTTTATAGAAATAAAGAAATAGCTTCAGTCAGACACCATTTGCCGACCAAAATAGGCCTACCCAGGGAGGTCTGGCAGTATTGGTAAACTTTTGGAAAGATATAAAAATGTTGTCATTTTTTAGTTCTTTACTAATAATACACAGATCCACCCCATACTACAAAAAGCCACCAATATGTTGTTGAAAAGTGAGCACGGTATTAACATGCATTTTACACTAAAATCTAGCAACTAAGAATTGTTTATATACCTCACCTGTGTACAATAATCCCAAACAACCATTTTCCCCCATCAGTTGTACATATGTGTAAGCTGCCAGTGTAATGTAGTGAATTCCTTTGTTATTTATAAAGATATCTCAAAATCTCTTAAAAATAAAGGCTGAATTTTTAAATAGTTCTTTCTTGACTGCTTCTTCAAAAACTTTTACAACAGTGGAATACTGTGCTTCTTCAAACACCTTTACAGCATGTGAAACAGCTACTACATCAATGTTTTTTTTTGTTCTGTAACTCTTGTTGGGGCAACCAATTAAGGGATTGCACTGGTTGGCAACTGACCTATCTACAGCTCCGCCATAGTCAGCTGGTGATTATTTTTAATATACAACAAAGTCATTTAAAAAAAGATGTTGCCAACTTTTATTAAATAAATCATTACACTGTGGCTCCTATTTTATTTCATAGGTGTCTCTGCACACAGCAGGAAATGGAGAGATCCCTATGTATAGTAAACATGTCAAATTTCTCTATATAAGCAATGAAGGGGTGGCTCTGTAGTTTGTGCCAACTGATATTGTGGCATTAAGGGACTGTGACAGTGGTTTTCTACAACTGACAATAAAAGACCTCAACTTGCTTCACTACATAGATTATTTTCTTCTGTAACTAGATTTTGTTTTTGTAAATTTTACTTTCGTGAATTTACCACTGGAGTTTAAATGGAGACAGTTAGGTCAAACAATTTCTGCTATCTGCTATCTGCTATCTTCTGAGTAAATATTTTTGTAGCTGTTAAGTACAGTTTACAAACCTCTAAATATACTCAAGTAACCTAGCCAAATACCTCAATTTGGAATTTTTTAGAAAAGTGGATAAAGGATATTTCCTTCTCAGAGCAGAGGTTCATGGGTGGCTGCTAGTAACCTAGCTTAAGATGAATTTTGCATGGTCAGAAGTGTTACTTTGTAGTGGTAGACACTGTTGATCACCCGGCAAGATGTCCGGGATGGTGTGTAGGACTGTGTGCTGCACTGTGGATGCAAGCCTACACCAAATGGAGTGCCTGCTCTCTATCCTCATTCACAGTACATGTAAGGGACGCAGATGTCAGGTACTGCAGCCAGCAGCACAGTGAGGTGACAATGATGACAGTCCACTGGCTGAGGACTAGATTCTCACTGTCAACCACCTTGATGTGCATAGGATCTGGATTTCCCACCATCTCCACAACCATGGTGTTCACCCAACTCTTATGTCCTTCACCATCCCTGCCTCATGTCTTGTTTGTTCTGTCTGTCTGCAATTGCTTCCTCACCTGCCCATCTTACCTCAACCATTCCTACATCCCTTCTTCAGCATTCCTCTCTCTCTCTCAAAAAAATAAAATGGACAAGTCCCACAAAAAAAAAAAATAAAAATCATCCCATACATACATACATTTAAAAAAAGAAATGGGGAAGACAGGAAAGTGGTGAAATGGGGAGCAAGCAGGGGGAAGTACAAGGTGAAAGGAAGGCAGGAATGTTCAGGAAGGATGTAGGAAAGAACTATAGCTTTCATTTCTTCAAGAATAAAACATGAACATATAAGCAAAAAATTATCTGAATTTGGACTATCAGTTCTATACAACACACTCTGTTGTATAGGGAATTGGACTGCATCAAATGAGTCATGAAGACACGTAAAATGTAAAGCTATATATGGGACATTTTTTTTGTGGGACAGGTGGCCATTTTCTTTTTTTTTTTTTTGAGAGAGAGGAATGTTAAAGAAGGGATGTAAGAATGTCTGGGTGAGGTAAGTTGGGAAGGTGAGGAAGCAATTGCAGACAGACAAGACAAACAGGACAAGAGACAGGGATGGTGAAGGACACAAGAGGTGGGTGAACATCATGGTTAGGGTGAGGGGTGTCTATATTACATAATCAAATGTTTAAAAGTTTGAACGTCATACGGTTGACACCATATGATCAAACTTTTAAAAGTTAGAAAATGCAATAGAAAAAAAAATAAATCAAAGAAAAAACCTACCTGAACGGTTTAGGCAGGGGGGCAAGCCCCTCTGCACCCCCCATGTGGAGGGCCATGCCCCCCGCTCTTTAAATATAGCAACTCCGAGATCGCACTACAGTGTAGAAAAGGGAAATCTTCCCATTACGCACTGTACAGAGATCTCTGTTGAAATGTTGAAACTTTTAAAAGGTCGATTATATGGTGTCGACCATATGACGTTCGAACTTTTAAGACTTTGACAATGTGATATAGACCCAGTGAGGGTGGGGACATGGCTTACTCATGGACAAGTAGGGGTGACAGTGAGACTCGAGTCATCACCCACTGGACTGTCATCACTGTCACCTCAGTGCTCTGATGGCTGCAGTGTCTGATGTCTGTCTCTCCTTGTGTTATTTAATACAATGATAGAGACCAGTGCCTTCCTCCGGCATAGGTGTGCACCAACTGTGTGGTACCCAATCCTACGCACCAACCCTGGCAGTTCACTGTGGGAGATAAACTCACCATTTTTGACATTGGTCCTGGAGGAACCACTGGCCTATCCTGCAGGCAGAACTACCTGATGGTCCAGGTAGTGCAGGGGCAGCAAATGGGGGCTACCAGGTCATGCAGCAGATGTGCTGGACAACAGTGCTGTAGCTGGTGGAGTAGAGGCAGGAGTATCCCATGGGACAGCCCTACTCTGCTGTGCTATGGGAAAAAACAAAAAAATAAAAAAAAAGAAGAAAGGGTTGGGGTGAGAGTAAAAAAGGGGAGAACATTAGTAGCTTCATATGTGACATACAAAGCATTGATGCAATTATTTGACTATATTCTGTTACCTTTGCTTTTAAGACTACCAACTCCTATCAAATACCTTGTTTAGTGTTAAGACTACCCACCTCCTAACAGATGCACAATATACTACAGACTGTAGCAAGCTATCCTTGATATGTGCATATATTGCACACATGCATGTTCCAATTATACTGATTACACCTTACAACAGGCCAGTGGTGCCACTGCTTTACAGCTCTGACATTACATTGCAATATCGATGAAAACTTAACAATATTGCATATTTGGGAAGTGTGGATTTTGAAGGCACAACCTATGACTGTGCTGTAATAGGGAACTGATATTTTGGCCTCCAGACTAATGCATGCATACTTTCCTATTATAGCTGAGAAATGAATGCGCAATTTGATATAACTGTATAATTAACCAATAAATGCATTGTCACTTTTAATCCTAAAATAACTGTACTGTTTGGATGCATACATACCATATGCTTCTTGCATCCATGTCAATCTAGTGGTATGGGTTTGCACATTCAGTTCTCGGTCTGTGATGGCTGCAGGAAAAAAAAAACAGAAGAGAATGGAATACCATTAAACATACCAATCTTGATTATATCCAGCTTTTAACTCTTACATGTAAACTCTGAAAGCGATATATACACATCTGTGGGGTGCCCCAGTCCTACATTCCTCAATCCAGCAGTTGAGTGTATTGTTCTTCCTCATCCTGAGTGATGCCTACATTGTTCACCAGTGCTGGGGATACTGGTATCACTGATCAGAGTCCAGGCCAGCCTATTCCATGCCTTTGTCTTGTAATCTGACCCTCTGCAAAAGTCTGGGCCCATGTTCATTCACTAGGAGTCCAACAAACACTTTGGACACCTGGATACCCCATTGCTGAGCACAGAATCTCAAAACCTGTGGAGGAATGCCTTCCATTCCTACCACAGATCAAGAACAATGTAGAGTGATGTTTTCCTGCCAATTGCAGGTATTGCGCTTACTAGGAATGAACACTTTCTGGTTTTGTGACATTTGAAAGTGTTGCACATCGCTTACCATGGCACAAACCCATTGCACGAGAGTGTACACTGTTGGGAAATGTGTTTGCTTGACAGCCAGTTGTATTACTTGAATGTGTCTGGTGTATGTTTGTGGCTTTTTGGATCCTGTTTGCTATCGGGGTGAGCCATTCATCTGGTTTGTACACTGCTGCTCTACGCGCAAGCATGATGTGTATAGCCAAAGCCATTTGTGCTAAGCGGCACATTGCACAAACAGTGCCCCCCACAAAAAAGGTATAAAATGGAGAATTAGCTGAAATGAGAAAAATCTATGTATGACATATACAGCAGAAAATGTTAGCACACATGAGATGTGACTACATAGGTCTAGATCCCAACTCTCACTGCAATGCACCATCAGAAAACAGGAGGAGGGACTTATCCATGTTTCCCACACAAACAACTTTGCAACAGATACATGATGTAATTCCTCACACAGCCGTGTACAACTGAATGTACAATGATATCAAGGCATAATCTGTTATTTGTAAATGTATTACATTTAATATATTTGGATGTAGTGCACTTAGTGATCTCACAACCTGTTATGATTATTTCTTGCAAATATACAGCTGTGTCTACCTTTCTGTGTTTCGTGGTCATTCATCAGTTATCTGACCAGTATTCAAAGACATACAGTGTGTAACCCAGTAACTGGAAGCACTATGAAATGCAGTTGCCATCAAATGAAGGGCATGTTGGATGGCACAATCAAGCACAGACTGCTGTTTTTGGGGGTGGGGAGAAAAGGTGGGTTCCTGTCATGGCACATGCATGGTTATAATGTTCTTTTGAGGGTGGTGGACCAAGGCTGAGCTACTGTTATGACACAAACAAGTATATGTTGCTCTTGTTACACTCCTTGCTTTGCATCCTGCCTGTTTGATCTTGTGAGGGTGGTGAAGCTGGAAACTGCTATGTGGCTCATTACTTTCTAACTTCTCTCTGTTACAATTTCCCAATACAAATGTATGGTGCTAAACTGAGGGCATGCAGTGATCATCAATACTTTTGGGAGGTATCAGTGTGTGAATCTTTGAGGCCTGAGGCCTACTACTTCCTAATGAACACATACAAGTCAAATAACTCTATACTGTCACATGTTACATTAATTTCTGTACAAATCTCCTACCTCATAGTTGCTTACTGTATCAAATGATGAAATACAAGAACATGTCATAATATTGTTATACAATATAGTACATGTTCAGGACTTACCTTGTAAATGCAGCAGTTGCCACAGTGTTAGTTCAGGGCTGAGTGTAATGCAAGCAGTACACAGCCAAAACATGGAGAGGTAAAGGCTGTGGCTCTGAGTTGAGGCTGACAGAGGTGATAGGGTTTCTGTATTGTGTCCCTGTCCACCCCAAAGCACTCTACAATGTCCATGTCATGTATGTTGTGATAAGTTAAATGTTGCCTGAAAACTCTTCTCTGTCTTGGCCTAGGCCTTTTTGCAGCAGCAGCAGCATTGCTCGCAGCCTGTAGCACATACAAATGAGTTAAGCAGCAGCAGCTCCTAACATTCTCTGTGTGTGGACCTTGTGTGTCTGTACTCCACTACTTTTAAAATCCACAGGAAAAACCATCATTGGGTTTACATGGTTACTTTATAACTTGTTGAATAGCTCCACAAAATTGGTTGATTAGCATGCACTTCAGCTGCTTATGCTGTAATTAGCATCTCTGAAACACAGCCAAAGGTCGATTCAATCCATTAATAATCTACTCCATTATAAACGACAAATGTGTAGCTAGCCAAACTGATGGCGAGGATACTTACTACATGTTCAGAAAAGCAAAATATTTCCAAAGCTGTTTTTACAGAGGAATACTGAACCCCAAAAGGTATGCTGTCATTTTGTTACCTACATAATGCATATACTGGAATATATTAATGAATAATATGAAGCAAAGCCTTTTACACTATAATCTGTATGCATTATTTAGAAGTATACTGATGGCATGGCCATGTTTCTCAGGCCATTTCAGAGGTACAAATGATTGACAAAACATGAAAACAGTAAGCTGTATGATACATATGTACAAATGTTTTGGGGACAGGTCCTTTGAATGCATGTTTAGTATTTCAAATGTGTTTTATTAGCAAAATGGTTCATGTGCCTGTTCTTTAGTGGGTGGGGGAGCAAAAAAAATTTGCTATGTCACAAACTAGAATGGAATGTTATTTTGGGAGTGAGCACAGCAGAATTATTGCTTTGGCACAAACAAGGATATGCTGCTGTTGCTAATATCCTTGTTTTATATCTTGCCTGTTAGTATTTCACATGTGTAGAATGTTCTCTTTTTTTTCAGTGGATACTAATGACTGTCTAACTTAAATGCTTTATCAGTTGCTTTGTAGTTCTGTAATACTTATGCGTATTATTATTCTGTTGTCTTTTAAGATAGAAAATGCCATTGAGGCAGAGGCCCCTCTTCAGTGAGGCCAAGAATACTATTTATTTTGCATTTGTTGACCGGGATTGTTTGACTGAGCTGAAGAGCCCTTTTTCAGCGGAGGTCCAGGGAGAAAAGCTTCAACATATTATACAATTTTCATTATAAATTAGCATTAAACAGCAATGTTACAGGATTATTGCAAGGCATTAAGTAGCAATAAAATGTTATACAGTGTCAATAATGAATAGTATAGCAAAATGATTTCAAGATGTATAAAAAGAAATGTCATTAAGATGAATATAGTGTTTGGGGTAGGTGGTTACAAAAACCCAGTTTTATCATAATGTGATTGCATGAAGGCAAGACTATTACAATAGAATGTTTCTCTGAGGTGATTTGCTTAATAGATTTTAGAAGACAGTAAAAGTATAATATAATATAATATAACATAATATAATAAAATATAATAGGTATACTATAATATATAATATATAATAGTATAATAATTATAACTATAATTGTTGACACGCTGCATCAACATGGGGCTTTTCTTCTGGGAAGGGGTCATTGCAATATGCCAGAGAGGCTGAGACTATGGCAGCAGATTGTTGCCAACATAAATTCTGTGTGCAGCCACAGACAGACTTATGAGCAGGTGTGCCATAGGGCCACTGACTTGATCAACTCTGCATGGAGGCATGCAGCTGCTGTTGCCCGAGACTAGAGGTTAACCAGGGGTGGTCTGCTGCAGAACTACCTCTCCCCTTCAATGAAGAATTCCTGACAGATATTCTACAAAAAGACAACTCTCAGCGCAGTGGACCACAACATGTCATTGACTTGGGTGCCACTCCTTCTCAGTCTCAGGAAAGCTTCTAGGTAGGCTTTGTTATATGACCAGCTGAATACTGTTGTATAGTAAAACAATTAAAATAAAAGTTAGTTCTGTGTCACGTCTTTTTTTTTTTTGGGTGGGACTGAAGCTTGCTATAGTGATAAGCTCAGTCTGGAGTTGTCATTCAGGTTCTTGTTGAACATATACTTCATGCAGGTATAGAGAAGAACTTGTAGTACCCCCTGTCTTACTGTTAAATGTGATGATGTTACCCTTACCTATTGCTTCATTTATTTTAGGACCATCAGGAATCCAGTGATGCATGCCTCCTGCAGATGGTAAGCCAAATAAATGTATGTCACTACTGTATATCAAGTTATAGAAATATCATAATGTGTCATTTTAGACCTGTTGTGTGTATTGCTGTAGTCTCTGTAACAGTGTCAGCACTGTTAGTTGTTTAGCATATATTGCACCAAAGTAATGCAGGTAGTTTGTGTCTCTCCATTTTTAACACAGGTGGTCATGATAGTGGGAGTGTGAGCCCTGTGCCACCTGATGTCAATGTCTCATTAGACACTGATGACGATGGTAGTGAAACTGAGGCACATTCGGAGGTGCAGAGGTTGAATCTGATACAGAGGTTGACATCCAGCAAAACCCTTCTTTTTCCCTGGACAGACCCAGTAGGCCTACGCCTACCCATTCCTCTGAACCCAAAGATATACCCATTCCACTGAACCCAAAGATGTAAGACAGGTGGAGGGCAAGGACATTGAGCATGAAAGTGTGGCTACTGTGCCTTCAGTGCATGTTGAGTCTATTTGTAGCCAAAGTGTTGGCGAAGTGCCATGCAGGAGGGTTGATTGGGTACTCAGAGTGGGCCTGCTGACCCTCCTCCACCTGGTGCAGGTGTCTCTTCCCATGTCACTCAATGTATGTTTAGGGCTATCATTGAGGCACAGAAACATTCAGAATGGTGCTCCAGACAAATGCACAGGGTTGTGGATGTGGCACAGTCTGACATGTGTGATTGCCTCCACTGTGTAGTCGATTTACTGGATCGGATGAATGACATATTGGAACAAGGGTTGTCTGTGAAGGACTGAGGGGTGTCTGCCATGGAATGAGCAGTGTCTGTGATGCAATGCCTGCTGGGAGTGGAACAGCATCCTTATGGGTATATGTCAGCCACAACATCTGCTGATAGCCAATGCGGCTGTGCCTGATCAAGCTCCCATAGTGACAGTACTTCTGCTGGTCCATTGGTGAGTGTGCTGTCCACATCCAAATGTGGCAAGTCATGGGGTCATGGTCCTAGACATTCCCATGAAGGGAGCACATCCAGCAGACATCAGTCATGTTCAGCTAGCAGCACTCCATCTGACCTTGGGCATGGAGGTGCCAGTGCAACTACTGGCAGAGCCAGTTCTCATAGTTGGGGAAGACAATAATGAACTGCCACATTTGCCACTCACAGCTCACACCTGTCCAACACACCAAGATGTAGAGCTAGCATTGAGCTTGGCTGTGCTCATGCAGACTCTCACACACCACTTTCACATGGAGGACCCCTACAGACACACACATATGGCCTGCCTGCTTCCCTTTCTTCTTCACACACACTCACTGGCCTTTTATGTCTACCTAGGCCTCCTGATCCTCTCCCCCCACAGCACCCTGTGCAAGTGATGATAACTGTGCCTTATCCCTGTTTTCTCTCTTTTGGATTCAGGGATACAAAAGGTTTGTGTCTGCTGCACAGGATGTAGAGCTACATTAGTGCCTAGTATATCTGCATTTATGCTGTTGAACTGATAATTGTACCTGTCACTTATATTTGCCTTGCCAAATTATACAGTGATAGCCTCATCATGTCAATACATTCTAGTCTATTCTCTTGTAAGGGTTGTGAAGTCAGGAAGTACAATGTGTCTCATTCCTTTAAAACTTTTCTCTTTAATGTTTTCCAGTACATATGTATAGTGCATATCATAAGACATGTCATTACATTCAGATCTCAGGACTGTATGAGAGTACTGTAGTCATACTTATCAGAACAGTAATACAGTATAATGCTATATTTTGCATAGCCTCACCAGACACATGCAGCAGCTAGACAGACCACAGGGTTTTCTCATCAAGAAACACAGGGCCTAATAACCATGACATGCTGTATGTGGGTAGAATAAAAGACATGTCACTGTCATCTGTCTGGTATCGCATTAAATTGTAACTGTTATTCTGACCCTCTTACCTTTGGTTTAAGCACTTCGGCTTCAGGCCTGTTGTCTTATATTAAGGTTTGTAGTCTGCACTCTTGTGGGAGGAGATGGTAGCCTCTACCCTTCTGAGCTTGGAATTGATGGTTGAATGTGTATTGTACCTGTTGTTCTAACTGTCTTTGTTTAAGCACTTGGCCTCCAAACCAGTTATTTTACATAAGTAAGGTTTGTGGTGTAGACTCTTGTGGTAGGAGTGGATAGCCTATGTGACAAACAGAGATACTGCCAGCATAGATATCTGGAGTTTTGTAAATAATTATATGTCATTTGTGAATATCAACATGATTCATGTAAGATGCTTGTGGTACAACTGTATTAGAACTGTATGTCATGTGTATATCAAACTTATTTGTACATACATGTGTTGAAAAAGGTTTTTCCAGAGTACGAAAAATTTAACCACAGTATGCCCTACTAGAAAAGAACAGAAATGTGCATGTACTATTGTAACTGTTTAACTGTATATATTTTAACAGTTGAAACTGGAACACAGGAAGTTAAATTCAGTCCACCAAACCTTCAGAAAAATAGCTGAAATTAAATTACTTTATGGCTATACAATAAAAGGTGATATCTTTCAGTTTCAATGCAGCAAGGAGACACAAGGTCTACAAATAGGGAGCTTTCTATATTGTCTCTAAGGTGAAATAATTACTAGTCTTAAAATGTGAAGGGATGTAATTGTTTTATGACTTTCAGCATCTGCCAAAGATCTGAGGTCTATGTATTTTCAAAAGCAGATGCTAAATACTGCTAACTTTCAACAGTGGAGGTTTTATCTGGGATAGAGTCAGATGGCAAGGAATGATGTCATTCTGCAAGCTATCTCATCAGTAATATTAGAGGTATTAATTTGAGGAGTCTCTTAGAGAGACACAGCATTCTGTATTCTGTCTTGGACCTGACCAGAACCATTCACCATATCTGCCTTGCTCTGAAGTATTAAGTTAACTAGGATATAGTAATTATCTTAGATACAGTCAGGAATATAGTGATGCATAGTTTAGATGTTTTTCTTTCTTTGTTTATTTGAGACTGTCCTACAATGTTGTTTTAAATATTTCCTGTGGTTTTGAACTCTGATGTTACTGTGAATATATACTGAATATGTTCTTGTTCTTTTATCTATTGTTAAATATATTTAAATGTTTAATTGTGGCTGATCTTTGTAGAGATATTTAAGTTCTTAGAGTACATGCATATTTATTTGGTGACACTGTGGGCTGCTCCTAATAGCATTGCTCTTGGTCAAGCTACCATTTGTATTAATATTAACATTACACCGTAAGACTGGGCATCCTTTGTTAAGGGCCTTAAAGTAGCTGATAAGGAGTTGGCTGCTGGCAGTGATAACTACCTTATGGTCTGGGCAAAAAGGGGCATAGCTAGTAAACCTGTGCCAACCTTTCCCAGGGGTGTGTGTGTGTGTGTGTGTGTGTGTGTGTGTGTGTGTGTGTGTGTAAATCAAACCTCAAGAGTGCATGTGTCAGTTACTTGGGCAGGAACAGGAAGCACTGGTTGGACAGAGAGGGTGCTGGAGGTCTTGCCTTGGCCACTTAGCTGAAATCTCAACTCTATAGCTGTGCCAGTGGAGAGACTTATTGGGGATCTGCAGAAAGAGGGAAAAACAGGCCCTGACTGACTGTGGTTTCTGTGTGCTCTTAAGAGAAATTGCACTTGAGGTAGAAAGCTGCATCTGGAAATACTGTGTGTATACCTGTTAACCTCCAAATGTATGTCCGCCCAGTGGTGCCAGTGGTGAGAACTGAGACTCCTTGATTACTGGTCCAGTGGTGGGATGTCATATTTATTGGTTGGCAGTGGAGGGATATCCACATATTAAGATTCAGTGGTGTGGATATTGAACTCCTGTAGCCTGTAAACAGTGGTCACTAAAGAAGGTGTTTGTACTGTCAAGCAGCCACACAGTAGACATCCAGAGTTTCATATCATAAATAGTTTTATTTATTCTGTGTTAGCTTAGTTAGTCAGGAAGACCAGGCAAGGATGTCAGCAGAGGAGTATAGCAAGCTAACAAGGAGCCAGTTGGCTAAGATGTGCCAATAAAAAAGACTGGTGCATGCCAGCGTGATTAAAGCTGAAATGATTACAGCCTTAGTCACAACTGCATCACAGACCAGCAACCAAGAGGACAACCAGACTGGCCTTGGGGATGTACAACTCTCAGAAAATGGACAGTTCAGCTTTGCCTCAGAGTACTTAAAAATCTGTCTGGAGTTAAAGAGACTTGAACTGGAGGCCAAACATTTGGGACTAGAATCAGTAAAGAGACTGAGATGTCTGGAAGCTGAAGGAAATGGGAGGCAGAGGCAACATGTAAAGGAAATGCTGAGACTTCGGCAGGGTCATGGAGGTAATTGGGAAAGGAATAACCAAACCACAGATGCAACAAAAGTCAGTAAATTTCTTCCACAATTTGCAGAGGGTGATAATTTTGATAGTTTTATCCATATGTTTGAAAGGGTATGTAACCCATATAATGTTGACAAAGGGCTCTGGGTACAGTTTCTGACCTGTTAAAAATTGTTTGAGTGTTTTAAGTTAACAACTGAAGCTTATAGAATGCAGTTTCATGAGCATAGATGCGAGGCAGATGAATGTGTGTGTGAATATATTGGAGATTAAACTCTACACTAAAGACCATGCTATGGGCATTTGTAGACCAGTTTAAGATTGAGTGGGACAAATATTTACCCCATCTGTTATTTGCTTAGAGAGAGGTGCCCAGGAATCCACATGTTTTTCATCCTATGAGTTGCTGTACGTGGATAGGTTGAGGGGACATCTAGATTTGATTCATGGTGAGTGGGAGGGTGCGTGTAAATCCCACAAGAATCTGTTGTGGCACATGTCCTAAACCTCAGAATAAAGCTCATGGAACTCATGGGCTTGCCCCAGGATAACCTGACAGAAGCCCAACAGCAGTAAAAGGTCTGGTATAACAAGATTGCTCAAGCTAGAGAGTATACTATGGGGCAGCAGGTTATGAGACACAACAAGCTGCAGGCAATTTTGCAGGGACCCTTCAAAGTAGTAAGGAAGGTCAGTGCTATTAACTACATAGTAGAGCTGCTAGGCAAGAGGCAGGGGTGGAAATTGTACCATGTTAACACCATGACACTTTACCATGATAGGGAGGCCCTGGTGGTAAATATGTGCAGTAGAAGGCAGGAGGAGTCTGAGGGGAATATATGGCTACAGGGATCCAGTCAGCAAAATCCTAAATTGCTATGGTGGAGCCTAGGATTGCAGGTATATGAAATGCCAGTGCAGCACTGTACTGGGGTCTGCAATACCAAGGCACCAGGTATCTCAAGATAGGGAATGGGGTAATGTATTCCCAGATAGGTTCATCCTTCAGAAATGTTTCTCAAGGGTCACTAGAAAAACTAGCTTGAGTCTTCGATGGGGGAAGGAAGTGTGACAAAGGGAGATATTGTCAGCACAGCTTTGTGGAATTTTGTAAATAATTATATATCATTTGTGAATATCAACATGATTCATATAAGATGCTTGCATTACAGTTGTATTAGAACTGTATGTCATGTGCATATCAAACTTGTTTGTACAGATGTGTGTTGAAAAGGGTTTTTGCAGTGTGCTTAACATGTAACCGCAGTGTGTTTTACTGGAAAAGAACAGAAATGTACATGCACTATTGTAACTGTTTAAATGTATAGATTTTGACAGTGGAAACTGGAACATAGGAAGTTAACTTCAGCCCAGCAAAACTTCAGAAAAATAGCTGACATTAAATTACTTTATGGCTATGCACAAAAGATGAGATATTTCAGTTTCAATGCAGCAAGGAGACAATGTCTGAAACTAGGGAGCTTTCTGTATAGTCTCTAAGGTGAAATTGTTACTTATCTTGAAATGTGAAGGGATGTAATTGTTTTATGACCTCTAGCATCTGCCAAAGACCTGGGGCTCTATGTATTTTCACAAGTAGATGTTAAATATTGCTAGTTTCTAGCAGTGGGGGATTTACCTGAGATAGTCAGATGACGAGAAATGATGTAATTCTGCAGGCTATCCCAGTAGTAATATTTCAGATATTAATTTGGGAAGTCTCTTAGAGAGACACATCATCCTATATTCTGTCTTGAATCTAACTAGAACTATTCACCACATCTGCCTTGCTCTGATGAAGTAAGTTAACTAGGATATAGTAATTCTCTTGATTCAGTCAGGAATATAGTGAAGCATAGTTTAGATGTTTTTCTTTCTTTATTTGAGACTATCCTCCAATGCTGTTTTAAATATTTCCTGTGGTTTTGTACTTTGATGTCACTGTAAATATATACTGAGTATTTTTTGTTCTTTTATTATTTATTATTAAATATATTTAAACCTTTCATTGTGGCTAATCTGTGTAGAGATATTTAAGCTCTGGTAGTACTTGTATTTTTATTTGGTGACACTATGGACCACTTCTAATAGCCTTGCTCCTAGTCAAACTACCATTTGTATTAATAATAACATTACACAGTAAGATTGGATACCCTTTGCTAAGGGCCTTAAAGTAGCTGATAAGGAGTTGGCTGGTGGGCAGTGATTAACTAATAGACTGGGAAAAAGATGGCATAGCTAATAAACCTGTGCCAGCCTTTCCCATGTGTGTGTGTGTGTGTGTGTGTGTGTGTGTGTGTGTGTGTGTGTGTGTGTGTGTGTGTGTGTGTGTGTCTGTGTGTGTGTGTGTGTGTGTGTGTATATAAATCAAACCTCAAAGAGTGTGTGTGTTAGCTACTTGGGCAGGGAAATGAACCAATGTTTAGACAGAGGGGGTGCTGGAGATCTTAGCTTTGCCACTCATCTGAGATCTCAGTTCTATAGCTGTGCCAGTGGGGAGTCTTACTGGGGATCTGGAGAAAAAGGAAGAAACCAGCCCCGGACTGACTGTGGTGTCTGTGTGTTCTTAAGAGAAATTGCACTTAATGCAGAAATCTGCATCTGGAAATACTGTGTGTGTACCTGTCCTCCTCCCGGTGTATGTCCCCCATTGGTGTAAGTGTTGAGGATTGAGGATCCTTGATTACTGGTCCAGTGGTGGGTCATCGCAGCCTACACCCTTCTAAGCTGGGAATTACTGGTTGAAGGTTTATTGTGTCTGTTATTTTGAAAGTGTCTTAGTTCTGGTTTAAGCACTTTGGTTCCATAACACTTATATCACTCTAGTAAGGTTTGTTTTCTGCACTCTTGTTCGAGTATTCTACTGAATAGTTGCTTTATTTAAACTTTTTTTCTGCTGTTGTGGTTGTGATTTTCTGCACTTTGAATTTCTAGTACTTCTGCAGTTTATAGCATAGGCTAGATTCAGGCTTGCTGAATCTAGACTGTTTGGTATCATTTGAGCACTAAAACCAGCCCTCTTAGATGGGTGGGAGGTTGGCATAATGGTTAAGGTGTTTACCTTACAAACACAAGGTGCAGGGTTTGATTCTCATATTGGGTAATTGGCAAGGCTTAAAATGGCCCTACAGGGCAGTTAGCCTAGTACTAACCTATGAACCTATAAGAAGCCCCCCCCTGCACCATTGTGACAGAAGTGTGCAGCCAAAGATGTATTTCAATTGGGGATCGCTGGAATACGGCTCAGTCTTGGCTTTTCCCTTTGTTTACTTTTTTAATAATAATTTTCACTTGTATTCCAGGTTCATGTTTGAGTAGGTTTCCACTCAGTTTACTGGACCTGCTCAGAGCTTAAACTTCTGTCCTGCAAGTAACTCAGTTGCACATTGTGAGGGATTGACACATTTTTCTACCCATAGTCCTCCATAGAATAGACACTTTTTATTAGTCTTACAGCAAAACCTGGTCCATCTAGCCCAGTCCCCACGAGTTACTACAATATATACCTTTCATAATGGATGGACAGTTTCCCACCATTTCTCCAGGCAGCCTGACTGACATGGAAATCCTTAGGCAATGTAGCAATTGCCTCAGTTATACTGGCAACCAGTTACTGCTACAACTAATAAAACATGTGAGAGCTGTATCTATACTCTGAATTTGGAATCGATTATCTCAGATAACAACAAACCAGAAATCAGACATGTTGTCAGCACATACACACTTCACCTCTTGCACATAACAAGCTCAAAACACATAAACCCACATATGCAGAGGTACTCACTAGAAACCTACCTAAAGATCAGAAACCTCCCAAGTGCAAACCTACTGCACATACTACAGACCCAACAGAATCCACTACACATAATAATACACACAACAGTGTCTCAGCCAATAAGCCCCTAAGGCAAAACACATCAAAACCAAATGTCTTGGTCATAAGCAACTCCATAGTGAAACACACAGATGTCCCTCTCACCAGGATGGACAAGGACAAGGTCAAAGTCAGCTGCTTGTCAGGTGCCAGGGTCGATCAGATCACTCACTTATTCAAGTCTCTCAACAAGTACCGTTATGACTCTGTCATAGTCCATGTTTCAGTGAGTGACTGGAGATGTACCTCACTGTACTATATGAAGAGAGACATGACTGAGCTCTCAGATTATCTGTCCCAGGCAGGTATGTCCCTAGGCCTAAGCAGCATTCGATCTTCATCCAGGATGACGACTCAATATAAATAAAACATGATTGATTTCAACAATTGGCTTAGCTTCTGTTGTGAATCCAGGGGGATCCAGTATCTGTCAGCCTGGGAAGATATGCTCAACAGACCACACTGCTTTGCCAGAGAAGGTCTTCACCTGTTGTCTCTTGACTTTCGATTACTGGCAAAGGTACTTGCCTCCCCCATAGTAGCCTTTTTAGGCAATATCAGAACACCTAAATTCCCAATGTAAAAAAAATCCACTAGAGGCAAACTGAAGGTTATGCTGCTTAATGCATGGAGTGTAAATCAGAAACTGCACTCACTCAAAGCACTCCTTACCTTGGAAGATGCCCATGTCTGTGTAATCACCAAGACATGGTTCAAGGCCACAGAGCGTCCCCGGCCAAGCAAGGCTACAATGCCTTCCACATGTTTAGACATCAAAATGAACATGAAAGAACCAAAGGTCGAGGCATGTACATCTTCATTAGAGACAGGTACACCTTAAGACTGTCCAAACAGTATGACTCCATAGCTCTACTCCAAGTCTAACTACACCATGATCCCCAAGACCCACTACTTGTACCTACTTGAGTCACTCACTATAGAGCCAAACATCTTGGTCATGTTTGATTTCAACTATCCTTCCATCAACTGGGAGTCATATATGAGCACAAACACACTTGCTCTAAGGTTTCTGGACTTTGCTAATACAAATACTCTGTAACAGATAGTCTGCACCCCCACAAGTGGCTCGAATGTCCTGGGCTTAGTACTCACCAACATAGATGGTCTCTGCACTAGTGACTATGTGTTGCCCTCCTTGGTCATGTTGGATCAAAATTCAGTCTCTTTCAAATTAACAATCATACCTGACACCCTCTCAAGAGCAAAAAGGCTGAAATATTTCTCCAAACTAAACTATAGCCTCCTAAGCCATGCCATAAATATTTGAAACTCCCCTGCTACCACTGGTATACAGAGGTGTACACAAATGGCCTGTATAAGCACCTGTACAAATGTATAGAGTTGGCTGAACCTGAACGGATCAAAACAAGGTCCTCACAGAAAAACAATTCACCATGGTGGGCATCAAGCATAAATAGGTTATACATCAAGTGGAAGAAAGTAATATCTAAGAACAAGAGGGAACTGACTCAGCAGATGAAAGACATCCTTCAAAGCTTGAATAAGCAAATTAGCTATCTTGTAAAGTCCTCTAAAGCCAAGTAAAAAGCTAAACTAGCATCCCTAACTAAATATAATCAGGAGGCATTCTTTAGCTTCATAAGAAATCTAAAAGGAAAGGGCCAGCTTTGTTTCATACTAGTAGTGGATGGTACCACTCATACTGACCCTGAGGACATTGCCAACCTGCTACCATACAGATTTGGGGCAAAATTCACTCCCCTGTTCCCACCAGACATACCTTAAACCATACCTGTCACCAGTCCTCTATGTAGTATCTCCAAAGAGCTGTTCATAACCACACCCTCCATGGCCAAAAACACACCCTCTGTGGGACAGGATAACATCCCTGGCTGCCTACTAAATGGTCTGAAACAGGACTTAGCAGAACCAGTTGGCACTGTCTTCAACCACAGTGTAAGCACTGGCTTTGTCCCAGCAGAGTGGAACACAGCAACAGTAATTCCCTTGGAAAAAGGGGTCCGTCAACTGACCCTGGGAACTATAGACCCATAAACCTAACCAGCGTTATCTGCAAGACCATGGAGAGAGTAATCCTGGACCTTATCAACAAAGACATAGGTGGCCTTCATACTCTTAACCCAGCACAATTTGGCGTCATTAAGGGTAGATCATGCTTATTAAACCTGATGGACTTCTTTGAGAATGTCACAAAAGATCTGGATGAGGGCAAAACACTACTTACAGACTACCTTGACTTAGCCAAGGATTTTGGACAATCCCCACTTAGGCATCATTGAGAAACTCACACAGCTGGGAATTAACCCATATGTCACTAGATGGGTAGCCAACTGGATCACAGATAAACAAATGCAGTCAAAGTTGGAGATTCAACCTCTAGCAGCAGACCAGTTACCACTGCTGTACTACAAGGATCTGTGCTGTGCCCTCTACTGTTTGGAATGTGTTTCTCAGAAGTCCAGGGGAAAAAGATGGCCTGTGGCTTACCATGTTTGCCAATGACTTGAAACTAGGTGCAATCATTGAGCTTTCAATGATGTTGACACTCTACAAAAAAGTCTTACACATAGAAATGATTGGTGCCAAAGGCACCGAGTCAAAATAAATCCAAAATAATGCATTATCATCCATTTCGGCAAAGGGGAAGTTCCTGCACATTACAATATTAACAGTACCCCCTTAACTGAAATCCTGTGGCAAGAGATTTGAGAACACAGGGTGACAGCAACCTTAACTTTGATCACCATGTGTCCAAAGTGGTAAGGAAGGTCTTCTATGTTTCACATCTCATAAGTAAGGGCATCACACCAAGTGCTAAGGATGTTATAACTCCCCTGTACTCATCCCCCATCAGACCACTAACAGAGTAGAATGCTCTTTTCTGTATGTACCTCACCAGACATCTGCAGCAGCTGGAGAGACCTCAGAGGATTTTCACCAAAAAAATTCAGGTCCTGCAACATGTGACCTCCATGGACAAACTGAAGGCTCTGTCACTGTACTCTGTATCTTATAGGCTGCTGAGTGGTGACTTGTGCCTGGCCTACAGAGCAGTCTCAGACCCTACCCTAATGGAAATATTGCACATCCACAAGTTACATAGGACAAAATTCCCTCATTCTAGGGATCTTAACCTAGCCTCTGACATTAACAGGACATGCTGGAGAGACAGATATGTCTCCCAGAGATTGCCACTCCTCTGCAACAAACTCCCAATCCACATAAAGCAGAGCTCCTCAATGACCCTATTTAAGCATAACTTAGACAACTGGATGGGAGACCATAAATTTACTCCAGGTGTGTCACCCATGTCCCCCTTGGATAAGGGCAGTCAGTGCTGATCATACACTTGTGTTGCAAATATAGACCATACAACTTGGTCAATAAGGGATCAATAGTATAACATGGCTTAGTAACCCCCTATGAACCTAAGGTGGCATCTGTCTGGGCTCCAGGCCAGTGTCTGATTCTACCATGGTGGGATGGTTGCATATACAATAATCTGATATTTTTTTTAATAATGTTGATTTTCAGAAAAGTGTATTAAGACAGAAGGAGTCTATCTTAATTATGAAATATGGTACTTTGGCTCCGTATGGTTTAAATAAGGAATGCAACTGGCAAAGCCTTGTTTAAGGCTATACCTTTAAAAAATTTTTTGAATTTTTTGTTTTAATTGAATAATAGTTTAATTGAATGTAATTAAATGTTTTATAAATGTATACAAGTGGTCTTTTTGTGACTGTTAATTTTTTACTCTGAAAAGGCTGTTTGGCCGAGGCGCTAAGAGATTGAAAATCAACTTTGTAAATATAGTGAAGTTTATGAATAAATATTTCCAGACTTTGAAAGTAGAGCTGGGACTCACTTATTGTTTCTGTTGTTGACGAAAATAGTTGGTTCCTGTTCTTGTTGTTCATTTTCAATATGACTAGTGAGTCCATGTGCTCCTTTCCGCGTATATTTAGAGAGTCTGGTTTGGACATGTTTCAACGCAATGGTGAAAATTCTGGTCGTGTCAATGTTCTAACGAATAATGAAGTTGAACCTGTTTTAACAAAAACAATCCCTGAAGGTCCAGGAGGCTCTGGTATGGGTATTATGAAAAAGTGGGAAAATTCAAGAATGAGGACTGCCATTAATCCTTTTGCTACGGTAGGCAAAAAAGTTACTATACCTGATAATCCTGATGCACAGGATTTATGTACGAAATTGGAGAAGTTAATATTTAAGGAGACAGCGGTATTTTATAACATTGGTAGTCTTGAAAGATACGCTGAATTAGACATTACACCTCGTGGTCTAAGATCAGTTAAGAACCCTTCTACACCATTTGATCTTAATGATGAATTAGATCAGAAATTTCATGAACGCTGGATAGCGGCTGCACATCGGTGTAGTGTTGAATGGGTTACAATTTTAACTGAGAGAGATAATATTAAAAAAGATAAACTTGTGAATGAAATGAAGCAAGTATGTGATCAATTAGTTAGCCTGACATCCAATACCACTTTGGAGAATTTCCTGGTGGGTATAAATACCAAATTAACCAACTATGAGAAAGATCTTATTGACCGTAAAAAATATAAGTTAACTAGAGACATTAAAGATTATGAACACAAGAGGGCGTTTGTGTTCACTAATAATCAGAGAATCAGAAAGAAGGCTGTTAAGTTCCAGAGAGGAAATCCGGTGTCTGAAGCGTATAAAAGTAAAGGCATCCTGTCAGGTGAAAGTGGTGCGTCGTCATGGGAAGAAGATGACAGAGAGAACTTTCCTGAACTACCAGGAGCCGCGAATTCGGAAGGTTTCCAGAAGACGTTTTCGAATTTTAATGGACAATACACAAATACCAGGAAAAGGGGCTGGAATAATTCAGAACGCCAAAGAGACTCGGGCGATGGACATTTTAAAAGAGGTAGATGGACTTGAATTTGTTAGTGAAACTGTAAGTAATAATTATGTTGTCAATTTATCAAATTACATGTTGGATAATGTGGAAATGGATATTTTGGAAAGGGGGTTGAAATTTGTTCCTACCTGCTTCCCAAAAAAATATGAATTAAAAACGGAATTATTTCAACTATTCCGTAAAATGAATCTTAGAGAATATTTTTCTAGACATACTTCCGGTCTTTCCGCTAGTGATAACAGCTCTACTGTGGAAATGTTTAACAGTGATAGTGAGAGTGATGAGAGTTTTTACTCGTGTACTTCAGATAATGAAGACATGATTAATGCATACAGTACATTTAATACAAATAGGTTAAAATCAAATAGCTCTTTTATGCCTCCGTATAGAAATACATTAATACAAAAGTTTGAATGTGTATTAAATTTAATGGTGGAAAAGGAACTGGAATGTTTTTTGAAACAAAAGCATCATTATAATTTGACTAAAATAGAGTGGAATAAATTACGAGCACTCAGTAAAAATGAGAACATAGTGTTCAAGCCCTCAGATAAAGGGGGTAAAGTGGTTATACTAAATGCTTGTGATTATTATGAAATGTGCATGAAACATCTGGGTAACAGAAATTTATATCTTGAGATTGATTTAATGAGTATAAAGGAAGCAGAAGTTGATTTCATGAATTTATTACAGAAAGGAATTAGGTTACATTATTTCACAAAGTCTGATGTTGACCATAAAATAATTATTAAAAATACTCAAATGGCAAGATTTTTTTGTCTGCCGAAGATACACAAAAATTTAGATAGTCCTCCAGGGCGTCCAATTGTGTCAGCCCATGGCTTCTTTACATATAATATGTGTAGTTTACTACATGATATATTAATTGATAAAGTTATGACATTACCTTCTTATATTAAAGATTCTTACGATTTCTTACAAAATATCAAGAATATAAGTTGGGAGGAAGGAATGTACTTTATTACTGCAGATGTAGAGAGTCTTTATACAAATATTTCCCATTTTTGGGGATTGGAAGCTATTAAGTTTTTTTTGAGTGATTGTCCTAAAACGCATTATGTATTGGAGATGGTGGAATTTTGTTTAAAAAATAATGCGTTTGAATTTAATGGCAAATTATATAAGCAATTAACTGGAACAGCGATGGGAGCAGCTTTTGCTCCAGCTTATGCTAATTTATTTATGGGGTTGTTTGAGAATGAATTTTTGTATAAATTGCATTTCTTTAATATTTATGTCATAAAATATTATAGATTTATTGATGATCTCATTTTTATATGTAAAGGTGGTTATGAATTTTCTGATGAATTTATACATAAATTAAATATCAATAAATATGGTATCAAATTTGGTGATGTACAGATAGGTTCTGAAATTAGTTTTTTGGACATCTGTCTTAAAGGTATTAATAATCAGTTCATACACACTAGTATACATAGAAAATTTGATGAAATTAGTTGGAAAATGTGTGGGAGTAGTTGTCACCCAATACATACGTTAAAAAGTATCCCCTATGGAGAGTTTATGAGAATAAAAAGACTCAATTCTGATGTTAATTTAGCTTTTGATGAATCTTTAAGAATGGCTAAGTTATTCATTAATAGGGGTTATGATGTTACCACAGTTAAGAATAGTATTATAAAAGTGTTTAAAAATAGTTTTAATATAAAAATGACTGATGAAAAATATGATGAACATCGATATAATAAATATTCAATAAGTGAAGAAAAAATATTTTTTGTGACAAAATATACAAATTTTTCTCATATTATGAATGAATTGATTAAACAATATTGGTATATTATTAAAAATGAAGTTGACTCTTTAAATAATACTAGATTGATTGTGTCATATAAAAAAGCTAAAAGTATTAGGGATTTTTTAGTCCATAGTATTTTTAAACAATCTATAATTCAGGTAGTAAATAATTTGAAAGAGCTGGGAACCTTCCCATGTAGAAATTGTTCAGTGTGTAAATATATAGTAACTGAAGTAGAAAAAATTAATGGGAAAAGTTTTAGTGTTAGGGCAAAGTATACATGCAGAAGTAAGGGGTTGATTTATGTTATTTTTTGCCCATGCAAGAAATTTTATATTGGTGAAACAAAGAGAATGTTGGCTGATAGAATAAAAGAACATGTTAGAGATGTAAAAAACAAAAAGTTAACTAGTCCTATTGCAGAACATTTTAACTTATGTCATGGTGGGGATATTAGTTGTTTAAAAACAACAGTTTTAGAACATGTACCACTTCATTTTAATAATGTTGATTTTCAGAAAAGTGTATTAAGACAGAAGGAGTCTATCTTAATTATGAAATATGGTACTTTGGCTCCGTATGGTTTAAATAAGGAATGCAACTGGCAAAGCCTTGTTTAAGGCTATACCTTTAAAAAAATTTTTGAATTTTTTGTTTTAATTGAATAATAGTTTAATTGAATGTAATTAAATGTTTTATAAATGTATATAAGTGGTCTTTTTGTGACTGTTAATTTTTTACTCTGAAAAGGCTGTTTGGCCAAGGCGCTAAGAGATTGAAAATCAACTTTGTAAATATAGTGAAGTTTATGAATAAATATTTCCAGACTTTGAAAGTAGAGCTGGGACTCACTTATTGTTTCTGTTGTTGACGAAAATAGTTGGTTCCTGTTCTTGTTGTTCATTTTCAATAATCTGATATAGCTGATTACATCAAAATTTTCTGCTGAGCATATGCTGGTAACAGTGTCCCATATACTGATATAAAAGGCTCTCTGTAATGTCAAGTAACAGCTCACAGACACACACACACTCAATTGACTGCAGTGAGAATAGAACCTACCTATCTAAGTACAGAGACTACAGAATACAGTGTTATACAGAAGCACCAAGGCACAATTCTTACTTTTGTATGTCTGCAGGTCAACCTATAGTGGATGACATCAGCAGGCCATGCAGGTGACAAGAGGTTGGGAAAGCTGCATGACATGGATGTGTAGCCTCGTGCAAGTATCAAAAGACTAGCAAGCCCTGCCACTGGAGAAGTAACTGTAGGATAGCACATCTACTCTGCTGAGTAAAGACACACACACAGTTTAGCAAGCCATGACATTGGAGAAGTAACTGTAGGATAGCACGTCTACTCTGCTGAGTAGAGACATGCGTGCACACACACACACACACACACACACACACACACACACACACACACACACACACATATACACACACACACACACACACACACACACATACACACACACACACACACACACACACACACACACACACACACACACACACACACACACACACATACACATACACACACACACACACACACACACACATTTGACTGCAGTGAGAACAGAACCCCTACCTTCTAAGTACACAGACTATAGAACACAGTACTCTATGTAAGCACCACAGCACAAGTCTGACTTTTACATGTCTGCACGTCAACTTATAGTGGATGACATCAGCAGTGCATGTTGGAGAGAAGAAGGAGGGAGGCCTGCTTGAAATGGATGTGTAGGCACGTGCAGGTATCAAAATACTGGCAAGCCATACCACTGGAGGTAACTGTAGGACAGCACATCTACTCTGCTGAAAAGACACACACACACAGTTGACTGCAATTTGAACAGAACCCCTACCTATCTAAGTACAGAGATAATAGAACACAGTACACTACACAAGTGCCATGGCACAAGTCTGCCTTTTACATGTCTGGAGGTCAACTGATAGTGGATAACATCAACAGTGCATGCTGGAGATAAGGTGGGAGGCCTGTCTAAAATGGATGTGTAGGCAGGTGCACATATCAAAATACTGTCAATTTATGGGATTGGGGTGGTAATTGCAGGATACACACTTGCTATTTTGGCTGGACACACACACACTCATACACATACACAGTTGACTGCAATGAGAACAGAATCCCTACCTATTTAAGCATACAGACTAGAGAACTCAGTACTTTATGCAAGTGCCATAGTATAAATCGGACTTTTACATGCCTGCAGGTTAACTTATGTTAAGATGACATCAGCGGGCCATGTGACGGACAACAGTTTGGGAGGCTTGCATAAGCACATAGATTTATAGGTTCATAAGAGACCAGTAGCCTAACTGCAGAGTATGTCCTAGGTGTGTAGAAGCCTAGCTGTGTATAAATACAAGTGCCCTTATTGACCATAGTTGGATGTTTGAGTTTAGGAGAGCAAGGTTGTCAGCACCACCGACTGGCCCTGTCCATAAGAGAGCACACAACATTATATATTACATTTTGTAATGTGGTTCATATATGTGTGCAAAAAATACTGAACCCACAGTGTTGTACTGCTTGGGGGGGCAACACATGTATGTACTGTGAATATATGACATATACTTAGAATGTGCCCTGAATCTGCAATGTTTCCACTTGTAGTTTTATGTCATACAAAGGAAATGGACAATAAACACCAATAAGAAAGCATCATATGTACAGTTCCATAGCGCAGTGAGCAGCAGATTTGCTCAATGGTTAACAATGTGTAAAGCATATGAGTTACACCTGTTTGTGCAAAGGTAAGCAATGCACAAATGGCAGCCACATTGCTTACATCAGTAAAAATAATATTATATGGAATATAGAGTAGTTGAACATGGGTCCACGTGCATGGCAGCCCTGCACTTACAACTGTTACCACAAGAATGTTGAGGAAACAGTTGTTTATGTTTTACTTCAGTGATGTAAACCATAGTGTCACAGCAGTAAAAGAAAGGTTACACATTCTCTACTAGAACCCACTACCATCTGTACTCCAGGCCAAGTTTTCACAATGGCCAAGGGCATTGATTGAATGCATCCCCATTACTATTTTTGGCTGCCTGCATCATAGGTGGTCCACCCCGCTTCATGCAAAGCAGATAAACACAGTCATTACCAGCTTCTGCTGTTTGCATTATGCAGTAGATCATGCAAAAAGTGCAATGAAAAATCAGAGGAATAAGAAAGAAAACCTTAGTAATGGACAAATATAATAAAATAAAATGTCTGCTGTCACATGTTAAGGCGTGTTTTGTAAAAATCCACTACTGTTTACTTCATTACTGCACCAAGTTAAGATATTCAAGGATATACAATATAGGATATATAATATTATTAAAGTATACATTCTATGTTCAGGACTTACCTTCCAAATGCAGCAGTTGAGGTAATTTTATTTCAGGCCTAGGATTTCCTTGTCTCTACTCCCATGGTATTGAAGTATGCAGGAAAAAACAGAATGTAGGCTACATGGATGTTTTATAGCTTATTGATTAGCTATACCAGACTGAAAATCACTTGCTTATGCTGTAATTATCACCTATGAAACATCTGCTACTTTATTGAATATATAAACTCTGTTGGTGTCCATTAGTGCACGATGAGCACCTACATGCCGCTGCATGCACTGATGCTGAAATAAGGTGAACACAGGAGATCTTATTACTTTTGTCCATGCCTGAGGTATCGCACAAACATGAAGCTCAATAAGAAGACCGAAAGTTTTAGACCCTGTAGTAGAACCCAGGACCTTCTATACTCTATCACTACACATTCACATGCTGCCAAAGGAAAAATTATGTAACAAGCACTGAGAAACCTGCCATTCATTGCTCCATTTCCTGTGGTTGCACTAAGTGCTGCATCACACAAACAAGGATGAAAATTAAAAATAAATTTTAAATTAATGCAGGCAGATATGATACATTTAACAAACAATAAAGATGATGACACAGACCTTCTAAATTGTGCACTGCTTACATGCACTTTTACACTTTACAGACCTACATGTATACCTCTGTAAGTGTAACTTGACACCCCCCCCGATTTCATCATTCACTGTTGCCATGCATTCAGTAAGAACACTGCGGAAGTGAACATCCCTACACAGTTAGAAGTTTTTGGGATTCAACAATTCTAATGAGTTTTGACCTCATTTGTATCTTCACAATGCTGACAGTCCTGAATCTACATGGTTGGTAACCATAAAGGCAGGGAAACTGAAAGGGAGCCCAATGTTGTAAAGTCAAGGGAGGGTATTACTGAGGTATATATCTGTAAAGAGGAATGCAGGTTTTAAAGTCTATATTTCATGGGATTTACACTTTTAGCTGTCTACATTTGTTACTAGTACATTGTTCAATTGGGGGTGGGGGTACAAAGCTGCATTTATGTTGTGGCATTTACCATTTAATAAGGAATTGTTGCTATTGTTAATATAATTTTCTAACATCTAACATGTCTGATAATGTCATAATGTGTGTGGGGTTACATGTTCGGCTCTGTTCTGTAAAAATGTATGGACATTTACTTGCTCTTATTTCTGTGCAGACTCCTTTGCATGGCTGTATTCAGAAAACTTTCGAATACATGGCCAACACAAGGACAGAGTCTACACAGTTAATTTACAACTTGTTGAATTGCTCCACGGTGTTGATTTGCTTATTGGCATACAATTTAGCTACTTATGCTGTAATTTGCATGCCACGGAAGTTTATGTGTTTGTGCCTGAGTGTGTGCTGCTATGCGGACTTTACTGAATCTAAAACTTTCAATGGCCATTTGTGCATCATGCCAAAACATACATATGGTCAAAATTATTGTGTAGGCTTTATTGAAATTTCCCCATTGTTTAAGTGGCTACTGATCTGTAGTCACTGGCTACCAATATGTAACCACTGCCCTGGAGGTTTACCTATGTGATTTCAATTATCATTTTTGGCTCACTGTTTATCAATAATTAAATACCAAGAAAGGTGAGAAGAAACCCACAAAAAATGTACCACCTTTCTGGTTTGCAAGCCCCCCAAACTATATATAACAATTCCACAGTCACTCCACAATGAAGAAAAGGAGAAAACCCATAAAATTCACACTGCCAGTTCACACAATACGGTACAATACAATACAATACAATATATTGCTGTGAAACTCAATGCAATAACAAATTCTTGCACTTAAGCTGCCAACTACCAGTGCAGTGCAAATGCATAGGTAAGCCTCCTGGATCCAAGTAATGGGGTTGAGGTACAACATTTATAGGCTTCTGTTATGGAAATACCATCTGTATTGTATTGTATTGTAGTTTTCTGTTAATGTACAGCAAATGAATTTCTTCCTTCATAGTACAAAGTTATTATAAGCAGGATAGTTCAGGGTGTGTACATACAGCAACAGTACATTACAACACTAAATAAAACATTGTGTACAGGCCCACATGTAGGCTTCAGAAAGACTCAGTGCAGAATTTTCATGTGCAGCATATTAGTTCCTTAATGCATTGTGGCCATGACATTCCAAGCAATATTAAGGCCAGATATTGTTAAGGTCACTGTTAAATATGTCTGTTAAAATAGAAAGTGGCAAATTCATGAATCAAATAGAACTTTATTTATCATAATATATAAACAATGTTCTAAGTCAAAGTGATCATTCAGGCCATAAAAGTAAACAATCATATAAGCCCAGTTTATATCTCTCTTGGCACATCACACAATAACATTAAAATCGTTCTTTTTCTTTTACTGTTAAACCTGAATTTACATTAAACTGAAGAGAGTGTTGCCATATTGCTGCTTCCAGCTCTGAAGTTAACATTGCCATATGGCTGTTTCCAGCTCTTGTAGAGAACAAAGATATAAAAGCTGGACTCATTGCATTGTCATTTAATGTTTGGCACACCATAAGATTTACCAAACCCAAGAGTGAGCTCAGCTTAATTATTTCAGAAGTTACATATGGAAACTAAACATCACAGATACAAGTGGTAGCTAGGTTTTATAAATATTTACTTAAGAAAGACTACTAATTTCTGAACTCTCATGAAGCTAGTGCTACTAATACTGATAGAAAAACTTCCCTTTTTATAAAATCAGGTTTATGAATTTAAAGAAGGTATTAATACAAGCCGGAAAATATTTTTTTCAGAGCCTGTTGATGACATGAGAATACACAGAGAACTTCATAATATTATAAAACTTTCTGTCAATAATAAATCACAGATATGTAAGGAACACAATGATTTGTATTTGTTGGCCAGTTTTGAATGAAAAATATTATTTCATATTTTTATTCAGACTGAGCTTAAATTACAAGAATAAATGATAAAATAAGAATCAGCAGTTAATGTAAACTGCATCCATACCCTTATGTGGGTATTATTGTTGGATTAGACAAAGAAAGCATGAATGCTGGTATTAAAATAAAGAGCTTTAAATGTAGAAAGACAAACAGCTGCAAAGTGGGAATATTTTTAAGTGGAATAATGTACTCTCATATAACACTGAAACTGATTGTAGAGTCACAGTTAGTGGACCAAACAATGACCTTGTCAATAATTATATGGAAGTGAACATATTCCCATGTTAAGCATTCAGGAGGGTGAGAGGGGAAAACCTTTATTTTATGCATCCCCTCTAAGTCATATTTTCAGCACAAGAAACATTTCAGCATGAGAAACAAGTCAATATTGTGTTGACTATCCATCCATCGTTTTTTTAAATCACTTGTTCTGGTGAGGAGTGCAGTAGTAGTGCTGAGCAGGGTAGAAAACTCCCTTTTAATTGCAATAATTCTCCAGCTGTCCATGTGGTGTCTCTAGATGTTTCCAGTAAAATGAAACTATAATCTCTGCAACATGTCCTTGGTCTGCTGTCATACAAACAATGCATATCTTTATAAAAGACAAGCACTAATGTTCAGTATAGAGGAAAAAAGTCCCGACTATAAAGTTACAGATAGGATCCAAGACATCAGGATTGATGAGATGACCTCCAATAACAGACAGGTCACCAATGGAGTACCACAGGGCTCCATGCTGGGCCCACTCCTGTTTGGCATCTACATCTAAGAGGTCAATACTAATGTCAAGGGCTTCTGGCTCACCAAGTCTGCAGATGATCACAAACTGGGAGCTATCATAAATGCCCCTCATGACACTAACATCTTACACAGACAAATGAGTGGTCAAAGCCATGGATTAAAACTCAATACAAAGAAATGCAATATAGTGCCTTTTGGGAAAATGTCTACCCAGGCAAATTACTCACCTGATAACACACACTTAAAAGCTGACCCTGTAGTTATACATCTGGGAACATCTGTAGACAGTAATCTGGCCTTTGACTAACATGTAGCCAAGGTAGTAAGAAAATCATTTTATGTTGTTCAACTTATATGTAAGGTATGGCATCAAGGTACAAGGAGGATATAGTACCACTCTACTCATCCCTTATCAGACTCATCATTGAGTACACTGTCCCCTTTGGCATGTACCTGACTAGGTATGTGCAACAGTTGGAATGCCCACAGAGCTTCCTCGCCAAGAGAATCCAGGGTATTAACACACTGTCTTATACAGATTACCTTAGATCCCTGTCTCTATATTCAGTCAACTACAGGTTGACGACTGGCAATTTGTGCTTGGCATATAAACCATACTTAGTTCCAGGCCTGATGAAGCTTTTGCACCTCCACAAAATGAGCAGCACAAGAAACACTAGATCCAGCAATTTGAACTTTACTTGCAACATAAATAGAACACGCTAATGAGCCAGATGTGTGACTCAAAGGATCCCTCCATTCTAAAATAGGCTCCCAATCCCTGTGAAGCAGAGTCCATCCCTAACCCTATTCAAATGTAACCTTGACCACTGGATGGGAAATTTCAAATTCATTCCCAGGCTGGCCACCACATCTCTTATAGACAGAGGCTGACAGTAAAGATTCCATAACACAACCTCTTAACAAACATAATCCTCATAAGAAACATATCCACCCCAATTAAGATTTACATTTTACCAGGGGATGTAGTTGGGTTGCATGGCTAGGCTTATAAAGGCCCTGTTAGTCATTAGCCTAGTATATTCCTATGAACCTAGGAACCTATAAGATGACTAGAGTTTGATTAGTCCCTTGGGTACTTAATGCACTCAGTAGGTAAATGTTAGTCATGGCCATCATGAGGGGGAATACAAGGCAGAAAAAGACATGCACAATAGTCCTTCTAAGGATGTATGGTATTGCAGTAGGTATCCTGGAGTGGACTTATGGCTTACAAAACACTGCCTAGTAGTAACCTTCATTAAGCATTCACTC
>NC_056726.1:193768800-193821729 GCF_019279795.1 Protopterus annectens
GTCTCCACAGTGTGTGTTGTAAGAGGTCTTTCCAAATACCCTCTGTGATGCTGTTTGTCAGACACCTACATGAAGTCCTGCTCACATTGAAGGAAAAGGGCCAACACCCACTGGAAGTGCTTAGTTATAGGATTGTGTTTCCATGCAATTGGCTGTGGGAATGACACCACACCTGTTCCACATGCAATTAGCAAGTGGGGGACTGCAATTCATGCACAGGCCATCAGCTGATCATGAGCATTACTGACAGAACTGAAGCTTCTGCCTATACAAAGCAGATTTACTTTTCAACATCCACCAGAGTGGGAGATAGAGATAGAGAGAGAGAGACAGACAGACAAAGTAAGAAAGGAAGGGAGTAAGAGAGTAAGAGCCAAGCATGTCTGTGTATGATCCATGGGTGGAGAGTGGTATCTGGGGATTATAACGATTGCCTATATTGTTTACTAATCCACACTGTCACATGGTAATTGAACATGGCTGTACACATTTATGGCTGAGGTTTGTCTACAGCAATCTCTACAGTGTTTGGTAAATGTTGGCCTTGTAATGTGGACAATGGGACATATAGGCCTTGAATATAATGATGTAGCAAAAACCACACTGCAGTGGATGCTGTCATTACACAATCACCCCACCACCCACACAGGATACTGATGACACACACGCAAACACACACTTATCAGTACTGAGTCTCAAACCCCTACCTGGCTATGTATTGCTATTAAAGTGTTATACAGTTATTGCACACGCTACAGAGCTGACATGTTGGAGGGCTCTCCAAAGGTATCTTTGAAGGTGAGTGACATCAGCAACAGTGCTAAAGGAGGGATAAGGGAAGTGTAGTACGTGTGAATGTCGACAAAAGCAGGTGTCAATGAAGACACACACACACACACACACACACACACACACACACACACACACACACACAAACTCTCTCTCTCTCACAGAAACACACACATTATCATGGTTGGCAGGGTCCGAATTAGAACTCCTACCTAACTACTTTGCTACTGTACAGTATTACACAGTTAAATATAAGCGCCATGGAGCTTATAGGGCTGGACTTTGTCCAAAGAAGTATTTCAAGGTGAATGACATCAGCAGGCATGCTAAAGTAGGGCAATGGGAGGTGTAGTGACTGTGAATAGCTTCAAAATCATTAATCTCCACACACACACACACACACACACACACACACACACACACACACACACACACACACACACACACACACACACACACACACACACACACACACACACACACACACACACACACGAACATCTCAGTACTGAGATGCATAGGTTCATTGCTTCACAGGTGTGTAGTATGTGAATGGGCCTGAAGGCTGTACAAGGCTAGGCAAATGGAGTATCTTGGCATTAGGCCACATGACAATGGTCTCCAGTGAGGCTAAGGGGTGTAGTCAATGGATTGGTCCTCACAGGTGGGTATTATATGCACCATCCACTCATCTGGGTTACTATTGTGGGTGGCCAGTGATGTGCACTGCTTCCCATGTATGTGACCTATATTCTATAACATGGACAGTGTCTGGGTTGTGCACATGTCCCACATGCATATTCTGTGATATGTGGAAGTGTACTTGAGGTCTGCGGAGCATGTTGTGTGGACAGATTGTTATCTTCTGGTGTGGCATTCCTGACCTCATTTGGTGAGACCTGTCTATAGAACTAAGGTCTTGCTTGCACCTACATTGACAACATGATACAGATATTCAGTGGAATTAGTGGTGTCTGTCCATACAGGGCATGTGTATAAGGCATGGTATTCCCTTTGTGGTTTACATTTGCAGACTCTACAGTTGTTGCAGGCATGCAGTGGGGAACACAGCAAAAGGACCATTGTAAGCATTTATGTGCCTACTGTAGGGATGGAACATGGTGCCATATCCTTTTACTTGCTGGATAACACACAGTCAAGTCAGGAGATGTAACACATCACAGTACTTTCTGATGTCAGTGGCACTGTTGTGGTCAACAGGCATGTAGTCCACTGCAACCAGACCATGGTTACTATCTGTGAGGCAATATGCAGGGAAGTACCAGTATAGTGATTGTTGCCTAGCCAAGTACGTTTGTGTATGAGAAGTGTGTGGAGAGTGTTCTCTGAGTAATGCAAGGGTTGCCTATATTGTTCATCAATCCATAAAGTCATGTGTAGGGCTATAGATTGTGTACACCAGCCTCTCTGGTGTTTGACATCTGTTGTCCTTCTAAGGTGGACATTGTGACATATACTAGGTCCTCAACATAATAATGTCACAAAACCCACCCCACAATGCATCCTATTATTACACAGTCACAGCAACCTCCACACAGGATACTGATGACAGACAAACACACAGACACACTTGCCAGTACTGAGATTCAACCCCCTACCTCACTATGTATTGCTACTATAGTGTGCCACATTTATTGCACGTGCCACAGAGCTCATGGGATGGATGTTGTTCCAAGTTACTTCTAAGGTGAGGAATTGTAAATAGTGGCACTAGCTGATGTACTAGTTGAGAGATCCAAAATTAATTTTACCCAAAACACACATTTACAGTTGTCAGGTGTGAGGTTCAAACCTGTATTTAACAATCTTTATAGACCATTATTTTACACATTTACCACATGCACCACTGACCTGTCATGGTTTAGGATTGGCAACAGCTACTTATAAGGCGGATGATATCTGAACGACTGTTAAAGTCAGGCTCTGAGATGTGTAGTGAGTGTAAATGGGGACAATATGTTTGGAGTACACACACAAACACTGTTCCACATTTATGGCACATGCCACAGAACTTACATGTGTGAGGGCTCTCCACAGGTATCCTTGAAGGTGACTTAACATCAGCAGCAGTGCTAAAGGAGGGGTAAGGGGAGAGTAGTAAGTGTAAATGTCCATAATATCAGGTATTATCAATGACACACACTCTCTCATACACAGTTTCACAGTTACCAAGTCTGGGATTAGACCTCCTACTTAATTAGTAAGCTACACTATAGTATTACACAGTTATTGCACACACCACAGAGCTTACAGGGCTGAACCTTGTCCAAAGAGGTATTTCAAGGTGACTGATATCAGCAGGCATCCTAAAGCAGGGCAATGGGTGGTGTAGTGACTGTGAATGGCCTCAACACAGTTTCACAGTTGCCATGTCTGGGATTAGAACTCCTACCTAATCAGTATGTCACACTATAGCATTACATAGTTATCGCATGCACCACAGAGCTTACAGGGCGGATTCTTACCCAAAGAGGTATTTCAAGGTGACTGACATCAGCAGGTTTGCTAAAGTAGGGCAATGGGAGGAGTAGTTACTGTGAATGGCCTCAAAATCATTGATCCCAGCACACGCAACCACACACACACACACACACACACACACACACACACACACACACACACACACACACACACACACACACACAGTTTCCATGCCTAGGATTAGAACTTCTACCTAGCTAGTACATTACACTATAGCATCATGCAGTTAGCGCAAATGCCATGGAGCTTATAGGGCTGAACTTTCTCCAGAGAGGTATTTCAAGGTGACTGACATCAGCAGGCTTGCTAAAGTAGGGCAATGGGAGGTATAGTGACTGAGAATGGCCTCATAATCATTGCTCCTTACACATATAAACAGTTTCACAGGTGCCATGTCTGGGATTAGAACTTCTACCTAATTAATATGTTGTGCAATAGCATTACATAGTTATTGCACGCACCACAGAGCTTATAGGGATGAACCTTCTCCAAAGGGGTATTTCAAATTGACTAACATCAGCAGGCTTGCAAAAGTAGGGAAATGGAGAGTGCAGTGTGTGTGAATGGGCTATAAACCATTCCTCTGGAAACACACACAACTTTACATTTGACAGGACTCGGTATACGACTGCTAGATGAATACTGATTTTTACTGCCATGTTACATAGTTATCACAAGCACCACAAACACTATAGTGCTGAGGGCTACCAGAAGCAAATGTCTACAGTGAAAGACATTTGCACATCATGTGATATTGGCCAATTGGATGTGCGGTGGGTGGGACAGGCCTCATGATGGGAAGCTTTTTGTCACTGTCTGTCTCTCTCTCTTCCCCACCTCTGTTTGTGTATGTTTGACCTATTATAGTATGTTGTCCTTGGTTATATGTGTGTGTTCTTATCTAATGTGTGTGCAAAGCATGAATGGTGTGCAATGTGGTGTGTGTGTGCACAGACATTTGTGACTGACAGATATGTATAGTCCACTGTTGTTGTCAGACATGGGCTTCATTTCTCTAAGTGTGGGACATGCCCAGTATGACCTTCTGCATTGAATGTGTGAATCCTTACAGGTAGGTTGTACTCCAGTGCAGGAATTTGTGTTCTACACCTACAGATAGCAACCTGTTTCTGCAGGATATCTGTAGATAGGTTGACAATATGGAGTCACAATGGGCAAAGGCTAGTGGGATACTGTAACTATTGTGTCTGTGCTGCTTGTGCTACATGATTTTTGTGTTAGCAGAGATATTCAGACATATATACTGTTTTACACTGTGATGTATTATGCCTTCAACTACTGACAGATATACTTATTTGCTCACAGTAATTTCCTGGGGAATACAAGATGAATGAAGCTGTGTCTAGTATTGTGGTCTGCAGCCTACATATTCTTGCACACTCATGCCATTCTGAAGGGGGAGCCACAGACACTTGCTGATGCATCTGTGTAAATGGTCCAGCACCTTGGTCTTGTGGTGGCTGGGGATTGCCAGCTTGTACATCTATCATAGTGATAGAATGGCAATAGCCTGTTGTAGACATACCTCTCATCTGTAGAGATTTACACAGTTTACCTAGAGGCAGGACTCATATATCTGGTCAGTTCCCCTTCACATTGTGGTTTATGAGGAGTTTTGTAGCCCCCATTACTGGGTTTGCAGGCATGAGTAGTATAGGCATGCATCATAGTTTCAGACTACACACAGTCCATGGTGTCCATGCTTCTACACCCCCCTCTGTTATTCTGTCCTCTTTCTAACATTATGCAAGTGATATCTGATAGTTGTCCCTTCATCCCAACAGTATTTAGGGGTTGGGCTACAGTTCATGCAGTAGGACATGGTGGGCATGCTACTGGGTTTTTTTGGTATAACCTTGCATTTCTGTTCTGTGGACTGTGTTATGTTATTTGGGACCCCATTAGATAACATACATTGGCAGTATGGGTGAGGCACAGGCCTTTGACAGAGGACTGTAGGATATTTGCTAGCAATGCAGACCATTTTTCTGTTCTGTGGACTGTGTTATGTTATTTGGGACCCCATTAGATAACATACATTGGTAGTATGGGTGAGGCACAGTCCTTTGACAGAGAACTGTAGGATTTTTGCTAGCAATGCAGACCATTTGTCGCAGGCCAGTGCATTCTGTCACTTCTACAGTCCCAGGCTGCAAGCCACTGAATTCCTGTGGAGTAACAGGGTAGGTGTGCAATGTGTTAATGGCAATAGTCCCTGTCCTTATTAATCCATTGGTGTGGATGCTGGCAGGGTGCTGCTTACAGCTAGGGACACACCTGCATTGGGCACCTCTTCATCATGCTGCATTCTGTGAGTATTCCCATACAGAAGTTGGGGGTCTTACTGTATTCATTCCCAACAGCAGGAATATGACCTGTGATGAACCTGTGGCTGATGGTGGGGTGAGCTGAGTGCATGCGTAATATGAAGCTACTTGCAGCTGACTCACAGATATGGCTGGGGACATTCCCCTTATGCTGGCTTGTGCGGGGACATCGGGAGTTTGCCATCACTTCATAACTGTGACTTTTGGAGTCTGCCAGTGATTGGCCAGACTACATCAGTATTCCATATTACATACAATGAAACTCTGTGTACATGTAGCTAGAGAGTACTGCAAGGCTCCACCAGACATGTCCAGGTACTGGAACCATGACTTGAGCATCCCAAACACATGCTCTATTATGATTCTGGTTTGTGAGTGTGCCTCATTATGGAGTTCTAGTTCAGGTGTGTGTGTATTTCTAATGGGTGTCATCAGCCATGGCTCCAGTGTGTAACCAGCCTCCCCCATTGGTGGCCATATGGAATGTCCCCACTGGCAAATCTCTGGTACAGCTGCGTCATATGCCAGATGTGTGAGTCATGATAGCTTCCAGGGCTGCCTGCACACACATTCATTATAATGCCCTGTGCATTGCAGACGACCTGGCAGTTAATGGAGGGGAAGCCCTTGTGGTTTATGTAGACCCTATCCTGCTCACCAGGTGGTGCTTTGATGTGTATGTGCGTGCAATCTATAGCACCCACTACCTCACGGCATTCTGGTATTTGGTGGAACAGATGCATTTTGCTTGTCAACGCCTCACGGGTGTTGAGGAAATATATGTGCTCACCAGCATTGTGCTCACCAGGAACTGGTGGAGTACCCTGGATGCTGATACTTGTGAGATCCCCATGATATCCCCAGTTGGTGTTTGGAAGAATGTCCCTGTCCACCCTATACCACTCCACTATCTCCAGCTCATGTAGCCCCTGGTAGGTTACTCTGGGTCTGTACACTCTTCTCCTTCTTTTCACTGTGGGTTGGTTGTCAGCATTCTCATCCTCACCACCCTCAGCCTCTTCCACATATTGATGTATGAGAGTGACAGCAGCCCCTATCATTTTGTTAGTTTTGTTAGGTAAAATTTCCCCATTTGTGTACACCAGTAGTGTAGAGTTTGTGGGGAAAAAAACAGAATGAAAGGTGTTTGCATCGTTTATAGTAGTTTGCTGGGCTGGGCTGGGTGGCCGCCTGTGTAAATGGCTGATTCTGAATCATTTCACCTGCAAGCTATGCTAGTTCTCCTTGATTAGTTTCCTACTGCTGTTTTCCCTTCCCATTGCCTTCCCATTTAAGCCCCGAGGAGCGCCACACAAACCCAATGCTCAGATGTGAACAGAACTGCTATTTCCTGGGGTTTTTTTGTTGTTTAAAACCTGGTGAATGGTGTGCACACCCGTTTAGGCAATGTAAACACTGCTAAGCAGCCTCAGATACACCCCTTCCTTAGCTGTGCTTAGCTAAGGGCAAACACGGGCCACAGAGCTCCAATAAGCTTACAGCATGCATGACACTCCCCCTTATGAGGTCATCTAGCTCTTAGGCTTAGACCATGGTGTTATTTCCCCTACATGGTTGGGTGCAAGCTAGCACTGAAGGAAAATCTGTGATTCAATATCATTCTCTCAATTACATAGAACTGACTGCTAATGCATGGCTACAAAACTGACACTCAGCCTTCCCCCTTAGCAACCACTATTCCATGGTCTTTTTGTCTTATGAATGCTATTGACCATTATGGAAAAATGATGATTTTGGTTTAAAAGCTTATTTCCGGGCCGGTCCCGTTTGGGCACCGCTGCCCTACGCTTAAACGGCTTAAATCAGCCAAAAAAAAAATAAAGTTATTTTTTATCATTTTGAAACTACTTTTCATGCCTATGGCCATATATTTGGCTGTTGGCATGCCTAACCCTTATAATACATGCTTTTTTATGAGCTGTCATGCCTTCGTTTTGTAGTTTGCAGAAATGTATTCAGCTACTGGCTGAATACATTTCTGCAGTCTACACTATTCCTGCATGGATGCCTGCCTGCTTCCTGGATTGTTAATTCACCTCATTTGCATGTTTTTCACCAGCAAATGAGATAATTAGCATACAGGGGCTGTGGCCATGCAGGAATAGTGCAGGACTGCTCATGTAAGTCCCGGGAGCTCGTTCCAGGATTGCACATCGACCATATTGCCTGCAGCAGCTCTTGCACTATTCCTGCACACCATGCAGAGCTTGCTGAATCCTGGGGTTTATCTTTTGGAATTAAAAGGGAACATAGATCCCATGAGAGCACATTTGAAGAAGGAAAACTCGGCAGTACATCCAATTACAGTATCGTTAAATCTATGTCTGCCTTAGAAAAAGATCAAATATTAAAAACAGTATGGTCCAGCTCACCTATTAAAATAGGTGAACATGTAGTCAGATTGACAATGATTATTTCAGTAAAGTAATGAGTAAAAGAAAATCATCCTTACTTCTGATCAAAGAACTTAAAAAGAACAATATTAAAGCCACTTTGGTGTTTCCTACAAGGATCAAATTATTTCTTTCTAAAAGAACATATATTTGACACACTAAAGGAGGCATCAACTTTTATTAACAAAAATAAAATCTTTAATAATACTGAGGAAATGGATTACAACATTATATCCATCAAGAGACAGAGTGAGCTGAATTGGTGGAAAACTGTTTCTAAAATTGAAACACTTAAAAACAAGTGACTTTTGTTCTCGGATTTCAAGACTTATTTTCTGAAACAATAGCTTTATCCTTTAAGTAAAGGATTGTATTGGTCATTAAATTATATTTAAGCTAAAACTTTTTTTCATGATAAGGAATATAAATGATTAGTTTTACTGTGTTTACTGTATTACTATATTTTCAATAAAATATTTTATATATTTCATTTAACTAAACTTATAAATATATTTATAAATGTTAAACAAACACTTCCTGTAAGAGAATGTGATTAAATTATAAGCACCAGAACTGGTAACTTTAACATTATATGTTAAGAATTTTATTTTATTTTTAAACGTTACTTGGTATGTGCATTAGTGGGTTAAATTTAATGCCACATCTAAGCAATATGCTAATTAGAAATGTTAAAGTGCTGGTGGTTTTTTCTTTGTTCCTGTGTTACACATTCCTCTCACAGGTTGTTTATGAAGCAAGTAATACATAAAATATTGAGAACAAAAGAATGTCCCAGTTGTTCAGAATGTTGGGTTCTTGCTTGCCTTGCTTCCCACCTTGAGCTGTTCTGAAGAAAATCTAGGTCAAAGTTCATCACTGTTACCGAAAACAGAAAGGAACATTCTTTTTCATTCTTTTTTAAAGTACATATCTGAGCAATCTATTCAAAATAACATCTTTTTTTTCTTTTCTTAGAAGGGAAGAAGTGGAAAAACAAAAGCTATATTAATGCTTTATATTGACCTGTTGCTGACATTTGATTTGCTTACATTTTGCTGAATGTTATTAACTTATGCTGTAGTGTTATTAACTCTAACTGTACATAGTAATGGAAAGAAAGCAAAGTTAGATGTTTGTCACTAATTAGAACAGTTTAAAATAATAAGAATGAGAAACTTACACAAGAAATTAGCAGCTGCTGTGTGCTGTAAGCTGTCATTTTCATGTGCAGTAATCAAATTCTAAAGTCAGGATGTGAAACTTAAATCAGTACAGCAGTTCACAAAGGCTAAAACACACACACACACACACACACACACACACATATATATATATATATATATATATATATATCCTCCACAACTGAAACAACGTCTTGCGTACCCAAACCAAATGTCCACAGTAAAAGCAAAAAACGCTGAAATACCACTCTCCTTAGATACAGCAAAGATAAAAAGCAAAACCAGCCTGAATTAAATCCACGTGTAGAAATTTTAATAAAATCTGTAATGGTTGAGCGCTTTCACTCGCATCACACGAGCTTCATCAGAACAAATAAAAATTCAAATCCATCCATTTAAATATCAAAAGTTGGCGCCAAAAGCAAGATCAATTCTTAAAGCTGTATTACAAATTCATTACATGAATAAACTGAAACAGTTAGCACTATATAGAATGAAATTGCCCTGTTTGATACTATAAATGTAACATATTAATTAAAGAAACTGATAATTGGTGAATCTGATAATTAATATATAAAAATATGATAATACACATAATATTAAAAAATAACATTCAAAAATAACAAGTGACACACTTAGCTTCTCAACATTAAAACAGGTTTAACAGAGATATAATCGTTAATACCTGGTGCAGTCATAGCATCAGTAAATAGCTGCCACCAGTATTCCCTGTATGCCAGCAGGTTCTTAGTGTTCCCACCCCTAGGGTCCATTTTAATGACATCCAAAATGGCAAATTTAAAATAGTGTTCCACACCTTCCTTATTAATATGCCTGTATAGTGCATTTTTCGTATCCTTTGTTTTAATACTATAGTTATGAGCATATATTCTCTTTTTGAACTGTCTTTGAGTTCTCCCTATATAGTAAGCAGGACAGATCATACACTTAGCCAAATATATAAGCATATTAGTTGTACAATTTCCTTTTTTGAAAGTAACAGTGGTCTTATTAATGTTTTCCAAAACTAAATTACTAACTTCCAGGATATCCCTACATTGGTTGCAAGCCCCACACTTCCTAGTGTGTAAGTCTGCAGATGTATTGGTCCTAACTCCATTTTCAAAATAAAATTTCAAACTCCTACCCATTTTGTGAACAAAATAAGGTCTTGCACCTAGAATATTTATAATGTCCTGTTCAACAAAACATACATTCCAGTACTTGGTCATAATATTCTTGACAGCTTTTGTGTGCGGACCAAATTCTAAAATACATGCCCTATTAAACTTAGTGTTATCTATAAAGTTCTGCTCTTTAATGTAGGTTTCAACATTATTATTGCTGTTTATTCCCAACAATGGAGTGTATTTTGTTCCCCAATGTTCTAAAACATATTGACTAGTGTTCGACAACATTTTCTCATCATATCCTCTCTCCTTAAATAACCTGGTAATAAACTTTACCTCCTCAATCATATCAATATAGTCAGATGTCATCCTTATTGCTCGTACAAGTTGACCTTTAAAAATATTGTTCTTCAATTTGTAAGGGTGATTACTGCTAAACTCTATATAAGAGTTGGTAAAGGTACTTTTTCTGTGTATCCTAGATTTAAATCTATTACCATCATATGTTATCAGTGTATCCAAGTAGGCTACTCCAGTATGATTGTATTCGCATGTAAATTTCAAGTAACTTGTACTAGTGTTCAAATATGTGACAAACTCAGTGAATGAACTGCTGTCTCCATTCCACAAGATGTAGATATCATCTAGATAACGGGAATAATATACAATGTTGTCAGAATACTTACTACCAAAAACATGTCTCTTCCCAATCTAGTAACACCATGTTGGCATATATGGGGGCACATGCTGCCCCCATAGCCACACCCTGAGTTTGTCTGAACATCTCACCCTCAAAAAAGATGTAATTATGGTCAAGTACAATACTCATTAACTCAGACAGTAGCCGGATCCTTTCCCAACTCAACTTACTGTGTTTAACCATACTATTAGTAAAAGCAGTAATCCCTTCATTGTGAGGGATACATGAAAATAAGTCAACTACATCAATAGAAGACAATAATAAATCTTTGCATGAGGTGTTGATAGGAAAATTTTTAAGGAAAACCCAGGAATCTTTCACTAGATGTTTAATATCAGAGTAAATGGGTTTAAGTAAAGTATCAATGACTACTCCTATAGGAAAGGTTTTTGACCTACTTCCAGAAATAATAGGGCGTAAAGGAGGCTCTAAGATGTTTTTATGTACTTTAGGAATGCCAACAATCGTGGCCATATAAGGAGAATCAACCGACATATAGTGGTAAAGATCTTCAGAAATTCTCTGTTCCGTCAAAAAATCTTCCAAATACATGTCTATCCTCCTATATGCTATATGTACTTCGTTAATTGAAACTGCCACATAGTTACCTGAGTTATGTAAAATGTTATGTAACTTGGAACTATAAAGAAAGGCATCAAAGAGTACAATTCCTCCACCTTTGTCGGGTTTCATAATACGCACATTATTATCCTTCCGCAGCCCATTTAATATACTCTGTTCTTCAGTAGTAAGATTTCTGTTCCCTTTTAACTTCTTAACTTTGTTTTTGTACCTATATAATTCCCTAGATACATTGTTCTCATAAATCTGTACCAGCGAATTGCTGACTGGTATGAAACAGCTTTTTTTCTTCAACTTAGTGTGCTGTGTTGTGATGTCAGTACGATCACCAAACATTAAAGCTAAATTTAATTTCCTAGTATAAAGCTTGAGCTCACTTAGGCTGTCAACCAAGTTAAAGTTAGTTGTAGGTATGAATTTCATACCTTTAGAAAAAAGGCTGAAATAACTAGTATCCAAATTAACATAATTGAATATTTTAAAATTATTATATTCAAATATTATCCCATCCTGCTTAATTACATTAGGACCTTCCTCTCCATTGATGTTAATTACACTGTTTACAGTTACCGTGTTTAACTTTTCACTATTTAAAATTTCTTTTTCCAACCACCCCCCTGTCTCCATTTCTGTACATTCCTTCTCCTGGGATTTTGAAAAAAATCACTATTATGTCCATCAGCATAATTAACCTGTTCTTCACCATGTTCATACACATGGTTGTTCACACTTCTATGATAGTTCTCCCTATTGCTCCATTTATACATGTCATGCCTTGAATACTGATCAGTATCTCTGTTTATTTTTTTATTTTTCCTGTCAAATGCTTTTTTAGCCTTAAACTCTGCTGTCTCAAACTGCTTAAAATACAAATTTTCCCATTGAGGGAAAGCTAAATCTAGAGTAATAACTTGATTCATCCTTTCGACTTCAGTCATTAATTTACATAACTTAGCATCATTATGCTTAATTAAAAGCTTCATATACTCAAAACCGAAAGAATCAAATAAAACATTAAATTCCCTCTCAATCTCATTTGTAATATCGATTCCAATGGGTGCTTTATAAAAACGCAAACCCATGGGTACAATTTTAAGAGAAATACAGTGAGCTAGATATGCATTGTCCAATTTTACAGCGTTAATGACATTCAGCTTTTTACCAAATGAATAAATATTGTCCTTCAAGGTACCTTGAAGTGACATAGAGTGGTTAGCAACATGTCCGTCATCATTATGAGCAAAAATACAGTCTTTTGTGAAGGAGTCTTTTAAATTGTATTTACTCTTATCTTTTTGTCCAGCAAAAACAGAATTTTTAACAGTACCTGATTGTTTAACGTTATTATTAACAACCTGCCCATAAGTACGAATAGGTTGAGTTGCTTTGGGCTTAGTTCCTGTTCTTCTCGCTTCCTCGGTGAGGTTAGCAAACGAAAAGTCGAATGTAAAATCCTTGGCTTCTAGTTTATAGTGGTCAGTTCTTCCACTAGAGCAAGGCAGCTCTATCTCATGCCCTTGCTGACCATTCGGAATGTCAGGTGAAGATGTAGTGGGAGTACCAACATGAAAATCCACTTCAGAATTATCGGCGCCAGCTCTCCTGGACATCCAACTTGTACGAGCAACAAGGATGACATCTGACTATATTGATATGATTGAGGAGGTGAAGTTCATTACTAGGCTATTCAAGGAGAGAGGATATGATGATAAAATGCTGTCGAACACTAGTCAATATGTTTTAGAACAATGGGGAACAAAGTACACTCCATTGTTGGGAATAAACAGCAATAATAATGTTGAAATCTACATTAAAGAGCAGAACAGTATAGATAACACTAAGTTTAATAGGGCATGTATTTTAGAATTTGGTCCACACACAAAAGCTGTCAAGAATATTATGACCAAGTACTGGAATGTATGTTTTGTTGAACAGGACATTATAAATATTCTAGGTGCAAGACCTTATTTTGTTCACAAAATGGGTAGGAGTTTGAAATTTTATTTTGAAAATGGAGTTAGGACCAATACATCTGTAGACTTACACACAAGGAAGTGTGGGGCTTGCAACCAGTGTAAGGACATCCTGGAAGTTAGCAATTTAATTTTGGAAAACATTAATAAGACCACTGTTACTTTCAAAAAAGGAAATTGCAGAACTAATATGCTCATATATTTGGCTAAGTGTATGATCTGTCCTGCTTATTATATAGGGAGAACTCAAAGACAGTTCAAAAAGAGAATATATGCTCATAATTATAGTATCAAAACAAAGGATACGAAAAATGCATTATACAGGCATATTAATAAGGAAGGTGTGGAACACTATTTTAAATTTGCCATTTTGGATGTCATTAAATTGGACCCTAGGGGTGGGAACATTAAGAACCTGCTGGCATACAGGGAATACTGGTGGCAGTTATTTACTGATGCTATGACTGCACCAGGTATTAACGATTATATCTCTGTTAAACCTGTTTTAATGTTGAGAAGCTAAGTGTGTCACTTGTTATTTTTTAATGTTATTTTTTAATATTATGTGTATTATCATATTTTTATATATTAATTATCAGATTCACCAATTATCAGTTTCTTTAATTAATATGTTACATTTATAGTATCAAACAGGGCAATCTATATAGTGCTAACTGTTTCAGTTTATTCATGTAATGAATTTGTAATACAGCTTTAAGAATTGATCTTGCTTTTGGCGCCAACTTTTGATATTTAAATGGATGGATTTGAATTTTTACTTGTTCTGATGAAGCTCGTGTGATGCGAGTGAAAGCGCTCAACCATTACAGATTTTATTAAAATTTCTATACGTGGATTTAATTCAGGCTGGTTTTGCCTTTTATCTTTGCTGCATCTAAGGAGAGTGGTATTTCAGCGTTTTTTGCTTTTACTGTGGACATTTGGTTTGGGTACGCAAGACATTGTTTCAGTTGTGGAGGATGGATACCACTCATGGTTCTATCAGTCCTACCTCGCCTAACCATGATAGTGAGTTAGCTGAACTCCGGGCCGACTTGAATGCACTACGTGGGGAGGTATCGAAACTACTGATGCTGTTTAGCAAAGATGTTAACAAAGGCAAGCCTGGGGAACGTTCGCTAGGTAATGCTTCTCATTACCCACTTGACTGTAACACCAGTACTAACGTCACATCCAGGAGAGCTGGCGCCGATAATTCTGAGGTGGATTTTCATGTTGGTACTCCCACTACATCTTCACCTGACATTCCGAATGGTCAGCAAGGGCATGAGATAGACCTGCCTTGCTCTAGTGGAAGAACTGACCACTATAAACTAGAAGCCAAGGATTTTACATTCGACTTTTCATTTGCTAACCTCACCGAGGAAGCGAGAAGAACAGGAACTAAGCCCAAAGCAACTCAACCTATTCGTACTTATGGGCAGGTTGTTAACAACAACGTTAAACAATCAGGTACTGTTAAAAACTCTGTTTTTGCTGGACAAAAAGACAAGAGCAAATACAATTTAAAAGACTTTTTTACTAAAGACTGTACTTTTGCTCATAATGATGACGGACATGTTGTTAACAACTCTATGTCACTTCAAGGTACCTTGAAGGACAATATTTACTCGTTTGGTAAAAAGCCGAATGTCATTAACGCTGTAAAATTGGACAATGCATATCTAGCTCACTGTATTTCTCTTAAAATTGTGCCCATGGGTTTGCGTTTTTATAAAGCATCCATTGGAATTGATATTACAAGTGAGATTGAGAGGGAATTTAATGTTTTATTTGATTCCTTCGGTTTTGAGTATATGAAGCTTTTAATTAAGCACAATGATGCCAAGTTATGTAAATTAATGACTGAAGTTGAAAGGATGAATCAAGTTATTACTCAAGATTTAGCATTCCCTCAATGGGAAAATTTGTATTTTAAGCAGTTTGAGTCAGCAGATTTTAAGGCTAAAAAAGCATTTGAAAGGAAAAATAAAAAAATAAACAGAGATACTGATCAGTATTCAAGGCATGACATGTATAAATGGAGCAATAGGGAGAATTATTATAGAAGTGTGAATAACAATGTCTATGAACATGGTGAAGAACAGATTGATTATGTTGATGGATATAACAGTGATTTTTTTCAAAACCCAAGGAGAAGGAATGTACAGAAATGGAGACAGGAGGGTGGTTGGAAAAAGAAATTTTAAATAGTGAAAAGTCTAACACGGAAACTGTAAACAGTGTAATTAACATCAATGGAGAGGAAGATCCTAATGTAATTAAGCAGGATGGGATAATATTTGAATATAACAATTTCAAAATATTCAATTATGTTAACTTAGATTTGGACACTACTTATTTTACCCTGTTTTCGAAAGGTATGAAATTCATACCTACAACCAACTTTAACTTGGTTGACAGCCTAAGTGAGCTCAAGCTTTATACTAGGAAATTAAATTTAGCTTTAATGTTTGGTGATCGTACTGACATCACAACACAGCATACTAAGTTGAAGAAAAAAAGTTGTTTCATACCAGTCAGCAATTTGCTGGTACAGATATATGAGAACAATGTATCTAGGGAATTATATAGGTACAAAAACAAAGTTAAGAAGTTAAAAGGGAATAGAAATCTTACTATTGAAGAACAGAGTATATTAAATGGGCTGCGGAAGAACAATAATGTGCGTATTATGAAACCTGACAAAGGTGGAGGAATTGTACTCTTTGATGCCTTTCTTTATAGTTCTAAGTTACATAACATCTTACACAACTCAGGTAACTATGTGGCAGTTTCAACTAACGAAGTACACATAGCATATAGGAGGATAGACATGTATTTGGAAGATTTTTTGACGGAACAGAGAATTTCTGAAGATCTCTACCATTACATGTCGGTTGATTCTCCTTATATGGCCACGATTGTTGGCATTCCTAAAGTACATAAAAACATCCTAGAGCCTCCTCTACGTCCTATTATTTCTGGAAGTAGGTCAAAAACCTTTCCTATAGGAGTAGTCATTGATACTTTACTCAAACCGATTTACACTGACATCAAACATCTAGTGAAAGATTCCTGGGTTTTCCTTAAAAATTTTCCTACCAACACCTCATGCAAAGATTTGTTATTGTCTTCTATTGATGTAGTTGACTTATTTTCATGTATCCCTCACAACGAAGGGATTACTGCTTTTACTAATAGTATGGTTAAACACAGTAAGTTGAGTTGGGAAAGGATTCGGCTACTGTCTGAGTTAATGAGTATTGTACTAGACCATAATTACATCTTTTTTGAGGGTGAGATGTTTAGACAAACTCAGGGTGTGGCTATGGGGGCAGCATGTGCCCCCATCTATGCCAACATGGTGTTACTAGATTGGGAAGAGACACATGTTTTTGGTAGTAAGTACTCTGACAACATTGTATATTATTCCCGTTATCTAGATGATATCTACATCTTGTGGAATGGAAACAGCAGTTCATTCACTGAGTTTGTCACATATTTGAATAATAGTACAAGTTACTTGAAATTTACATGCGAATACAATCATACTGGAGTAGCCTACTTAGATACACTGATAACCTATGATGGCAGTAGATTTAAATCTAGGATACACAGAAAAAGTACCTTTACTAACTCTTATTTAGAGTTTAGCAGTAATCACCCTTACAAATTGAAAAATAATATTTTCAAAGGTCAACTTGTACGAGCAACAAGGATGACATCTGACTATATTGATATGATTGAGGAGGTGAAGTTCATTACTTGGCTATTCAAGGAGAGAGGATATGATGAGAAAATGTTGTCGAACACTAGTCAATATGTTTTAGAACAATGGGGAACAAAGTACACTCCACTGTTGGGAATAAATAGTAATAATAATGCTGAGACCTACATTAAAGAGCAGAACAGTATAGATAACACTAAGTTCAATAGGGCATGTATTTTAGAATTTGGTCCGCACACAAAAGCTGTCAAGAATATTATGACCAAGTACTGGGATGTATGTTTTGTTGAACAGGACATTATAAATATTCTAGGTGCAAGACCTTATTTTGTCCATAAAATGGGTAGGAGTTTGAAATTTTATTTTGAAAATGGAGTTAGGACCAACACATCTGTAGACTTACACACAAGGAAGTGTGGGGCTTGCAACCAGTGTAAGGACATCCTGGAAGTTAGCAATTTAATTTTGGAAAACATTAATAAGACCACTGTTACTTTCAAAAAAGGAAATTGCAGAATTAATATGCTCATATATTTGGCTAAGTGTATGATCTGTCCTACTTATTATATAGGGAGAACTCAAAGACAGTTCAAAAAGAGAATATATGCTCATAATTATAGTATCAAAACAAAGGATACGAAAAATGCATTATACAGGCATATTAATAAGGAAGGTGTGGAACACTATTTTAAATTTGCCATTTTGGATGTCATTAAATTGGACCCTAGGGGTGGGAACATTAAGAACCTGCTGGCATACAGGGAATACTGGTGGCAGTTATTTACTGATGCTATGACTGCACCAGGTATTAACGATTATATCTCTGTTAAACCTGTTTTAATGTTGAGAAGCTAAGTGTGTCACTTGTTATTTTTTAATGTTATTTTTTAATATTATGTGTATTATCATATTTTTATATATTAATTATCAGATTCACCAATTATCAGTTTCTTTAATTAATATGTTACATTTATAGTATCAAACAGGGCAATTTCATTCTATATAGTGCTAACTGTTTCAGTTTATTCATGTAATGAATTTGTAATACAGCTTTAAGAATTGATCTTGCTTTTGGCGCCAACTTTTGATATTTAAATGGATGGATTTGAATTTTTATTTGTTCTGATGAAGCTCGTGTGATCAGTGAAAAAGCTCAACCATTACAGATTTTATTAAAATTTCTACGTGGTGGTTTAATTCAGGCTGGTTTTGCTTTTATCTTTGCTGTATCTAAGGAGAGTGGTATTTCAGCTTTTGCTTTACTGTGTGTATATATATATATATATATATATATATATATATATATATATATATAGGATCCGTACAGATCCCAATGGCATTTTCTGCCGAAGCAGAAATCACCGAACATACATAAACAAAAGTGCTGTTCATCAAAGCAGCCCTTTCGGTTATGTATGCTGGTTGTGCCAGGAGAATTCCCTTTTCCCCACTGTAGTGCAATCTCAGAGTGAGAATATAAAAGTAGGGGTGTGTGTGGTGCAGGGGGGCTTGCCCCCCTGCATAAAAGAAGATTTATTGTTTTTTTTTCAAATGGACTTTAACAAAAGTGCTTTTTCGGTGAAAGCGCTTTCGTTAAATTGCGTCCAGTTATTGTGGATTTGGACTATTGAAATTTCATTCAATAGTCCTAGATCTATATATATATATATATATATATATATATATATATATATATATATATATATATATATTTATAGTCAAAACTGCTTGTAATACTGGAATTAATAAGACAAGCAAATATCTTATGGATAATATGCATATGCACAAGGAATGAAATATGTACTGTGTAAGATTAATAAAACATCAGTATCCGTAAGTTAAGAAATTTATACACATATTGTAATTTCTAATAGAAAGCTTATGATTAAATAGCTCTTTGATGTGAGATTTTTGAAACACAAAATACATAGACTAAGATAGAATATTGGTGGGCAAATAAGACAGTTAAAATATATTTAAATAACAAACTGTTTATAAAAATATATGTATTGCATATACCTACAAATGTCTTTCTCTTTGTAGTATGTCTAAATGATCATTAGATCAGAAATGTGAATATACAAGCTCTGATATAATTTACACAGAAAATAATATTCAAATATTTGAAAATATTCTTGAAAGCTGAAATTTGAAATGTGGTCATGTTGATTTTGAAGCTTTTTTGTGTAATGTATGTTATTAGATTCAATAATACTACCTGAACTAACTCATTTCATAAGTCAGAGCTGAAATTTGACTGTTATATTACACATTCATTTTGATAGAAAGTAAAGTCGATTTTTCAGTGTGTTTCAACGCAGTAAGGCAGAATTGGATTTGAATTAAGCATATTGTAGCTTTTGAATACAATATAGACTGCAATTGTTTGACTCCATAAAAATAGCAAGACATTCTCTTTGATGTTAGCAATGTACATATTGATGAATGAGTTTACTAAGCTAAAGGATTTTTAAATATGTTGATATTTATCATATTAAGTGTTACACAATTTTAATATATAGACATTTTCTACTTTTAAAATTAATTCAGAGCTTTTGTTAGATCTAAAATATGTGTATATCTTTTAGCATGATGAATTTATACGCACATTGATTTTTTTTCCTTTTGTATAATAGTGTTGTATGATAAGATTACTTATCACCTGTAAGTTTACAGATATCTTTATCTACTCAGGTCCCACTTTGTTTGACTTATTTGTTAGAAATTTAACTATAATTATGTTGAATGAGTGAATAATTCCAGGAATATTTAATGGATAACTTATACTACTATTACATAAATAGGTATATAGCACACTATTTATAGGATTATTTAACATTTGTGATTAAATGTTTATGTTGTAATGGAAGAATAGTTTTAAATGGCAAAATATATAACTAAACTAATAGTTTCTTATTAATTTTAACTTACAAATAAATTATATATAGTCACAGTAGCCTTGTCTAGTTTTTGGATGAATTTTTAGGTATCGGTAGGTAGAGACTATTGTAGTTTGTCTATTTGATAGGCAAACTAGGAACTTTAGTAGTCATGGCAGATTATGTTTTATTGAAAATATATACAGTTACAGTTGTAGGCTTGTTTTTGATTTTGTTATTTACAAATTTTAGTAGTTTAGTTTGCAGAAACAAAGAGTTCAAAAATGTGGAATGTTAAGATAGTGATAGAGGAATGCATTATAGTCTTATATACAATTAAATTAATATGGTGGATAAATGTGTCATATTGTCCTGTTCAAATAATTCTTTTGAAATACAGAGTATGGATAGTTTTAATTTATTATCTATTAATTTAAATGAATTAAATAATGGCAGCAAAGAGATATCTAAAATTATGTAGAAGAGACATCACATTCTTGCAAGAGACTCACTTGATAGATAAAGGTATGCAATATTTAAATAACTTAGGTTATGAAATGTTATCATCTGCTTCTTTTAAGAAAAAGAGGAGTGAAACTGCTATATTTTGGAGAAAATCAACTGTAATGCCTAAGGTCATGGAATCCATTAATGGTTCAAAGGGAATGTATAAATTTGTAAATTAAATATAATGGAAAACTTTATATACTAGCTAATGTTTACTGGATTCCTGAAATAGGTGCGTGAGTGGCTAATGATCACTTAGACATACTACAAAGACATTGGAGGGTAGTTTAATTCTAGCATATGATTTTAACTGCATCTCTAGTAGAGAAGATATAAGTGAACACAGGAAATCTAAAATTCTGGCATCAACTAAAGCATTAAACAGTTGGTTTAGTAATAATTTATTTGAATTAATAGTAAAAGCTGAAGATAAGTAATTGTTCTTTACACATTATTCTTATGCTCATGGGATGGAAACTGGAATTGATAGGATTTATACCTCAACAGATTTACTTAACAAAGTGAATTATTTTAAAACTATTCCCTGGCCTTTATCTGATCATAATGCACTAAGTATTAATGTATTAATGCATATAAGGCAACTTCAGATTATTTGTAGAATCCCAGTATATATAATGAAATTAAAAGAATTTAAGAGTTATCTTAAGGAGCAAACCAAGATTTTTTTTATCATTAAATGATAATGGTCAGGTTAGTAAAGTCATACTATGGGATTCCTTAAAATGCATATTAAAGATCAAGTGGTAATAAAATGAAAGAGTGGGATGAAGAGGTGATAGAAATTCAAGATTAAATACACAAAGTGAGATTTGACCAACAAACAAAGAAATTAGATAATACCGAAGTCATTAAAAAATTAATGACCAAATATCAAATAGTTTTAATGCATAAAGTACAGATAGCTTTCCAAAAATAAAATTGCAGTCATGTGATGACTTCAAAAAATCTACATAGATTAGCTAATAGAACTAAAATGTTAAGCAAAAAGGCACAAATCAATAATATCCAAAATCCTCACACTAAGAAGCTTACTTCAGACATAGAGAAAATGTTTAATGTTTAATAAACTTAATGACTGACCAATATCTCTGTTGAATAATGCCATTACCCTAATAGAAGTTAAAGAAGCTTTATGAAAAGGAAAAAAAAATGGTAAAACTCCAGGGCTAGATGGCTTAAGTATGAAATTATATAGTTTGCTTCCATTAAATATTTTAGAATTACTAAGTTACATTTTCAGGATAATTCAGAGTGACAAAATAATTCCTCCCTCATGGAAATTTTCTGTAACTTCATCTATACTTAAACAAGGCAAGGATAATAAGTTGGTTTCCTCATATAGACCTATTTCATTAAGTGCAGACTAAAAAATATTAACTTCCATCTTCTACACAAGATTAAGAGATATAGTAGATGAATTAATAAAAGTCAAACAGGAATTATAGTCACTAGATTACCATATTATAATATAAAAAGGGTAGTAACTACCTTAGATTTAGCAAAAGAATGAACAATGAACAAGAAATTGGCCCTAATTGGGTGCTGATTTGTCTAAACATGGGCTAAACTCTTGGCTAGGCTTATAAGGGCCTCGGGCCTCAGACCCAATAGCCTAGTAACCTGCTATGATTATAATTAGCTTAGATATTGAGACAGCTTTTGATGTTGTAGATTGAAACTACTTGCTTAAAACTTAAGAAGCATTTCCATTTCCACAATTTATTGGAATATTAAAAAAACTGTATAGAGACCCCAAAGCATATGTTAAAACTGGATCTTACAATTCTCAAGGATTCACTTTAAACAAAGGCACAAAGCAAGGGTGTCCCTTGCCCCCTCTACTATTTACATTAGTTATCAAACCCTTAGCTAACAATAAGAAGCAACAAAAAATGATAGATTCTCAATTAACAAGACTTGTCAATGTAAAATACAGATTTTTGCAGATGACATTTTTCAAACTACAGGAGATTTATATTATTCTGTTGAAGAAATAGATGAGGAAATTCAAAAGCTTCAAGAAGTATTTTTGTGAAAATGTAATAATAACAAAACTGAAACTTTAATGTTAAATCAGTTATTAGCTGACAAGTTTAAAGATAAATATAAATGTAATTGGGAAGCAAAATAACTAAAATAATTAAAAATAAAAATCTATCAAGATGTGAATATATTATTAATAATAATTTTGAAAAAATAATTAAAGAAGTGTTACTTTTATTAAAGAATTGAATTATTTTTTTTTTACTTTTGAGGATAGGTTAGTGCTTATTAAAATGATTATATTGCTCAAGGTTATATACATATTAAATTCAATATCTTTAATACCTGACAAAAAACTTTTAAAGAAAATGGAAAAATGTTAAATTCATTCTTATGAAATCCTAAAAAGCTGAGAATTGCTTATAGAAATCATATGAGATTATGGGAGTATGGTGCAAATTTTAACTCTATTGTTGTTTGTCTTTCGGCTTTTTCCCAGTAAGGGAACTCTGGTCCACTAATGATTGGCAGTAGATTTTTTTTATGAAACGCCAAGGTGCCAGCTCGAGGCCCAACCTTCAACGAAGGCTCACCCATTTACGCACACATATCTTTCGAATGCTACCCAACCGCGGGGAGGACATGCAGACTCCACACAGAAGGCACTCCCAAGCCAAGCCGAGAATCGAATGGGGGAACCTCTTGCTGTGAGGTAACAACATTATCGCCATACCACCGGAGAATCTGCAAATTTTAACTCTATTAAATTCTGGATAGACTTAACTTATACTAGTCAATGGAAAACCATTCAGGAGCAGATTTTACTAAATTCTTGTACATTTATTAAATATGGTACATTAGAAATATGCAACAATCCTTTCATCTGGTTAATAAAATTTACCTTAGAAGGAAACTTATTTTAGTATTTAGACTCTGCATATATAAAATCAATTCTTAAAACAGTTAAAATATGTTGTTAAAACTCAGAACAATGATAAAATGAATTTACTAAAAAATGGATTAGTATTATAGTCTGATTGCTTTGAAAAAGGAAAAACTAAGTCACCAGAATATTTAATGAAAGATTGTAGGTTGGATGAATCTGTTATTTATTTTACATTTGTTGACCGGGATTGTCTGACTGAGCTGAAGAACCCTTTTTCAGCGTTGGCCCAGGGAGAAAAGTTCCAACATATTATACAATTTTCATTATAAATTAGCATTTAAACAGCAATGTTGCAGGATTGTTACAAGGCTTCAAGTAGCAATACAGTGATATACAGTGTCAATAATCAGGAGTATAGCATAACTATTTCAAGATGCATAAAAATAAATATGTCATTAAGATGAGTATAGTTTTTGGGGTAGGTAGTTACAAAAACCCAGTTTTAACATAATGTAGTTGCATGAAGGCAAGACAATTACAATAGAATGTTTCTCTGAGGTGATTTGATTAATAGATTTTAGAAGACAGTAGAAAGAGTAGTCAAGGAAGATTAGAGAGAGCTAGTGAGAAGAGTGAGTTAAGCTCATAAAGTAGATTAAGGTATGAGAAGTACAGAATGTTTAAGAAGGGAGAGTGCAGTGGCAAGACCAGTGACTTTTAAAGTGCTCTTTGGTTGCTGTCTTGAATTGTTTAGGATGTGTAAGGGTCCTGATTTATAGTGCAAGCCTATTCCATGCAATAGTAGGGTGATAGTTGTACATGTTGCATCCAAATTTAGACTTGGGTTTGTAGATTTGTACTAGGTTTTGGTTAGAGCTTCGCAGAGGTCTGGAGGGAGAATAATGGGAGATGAGAGGGGATAGTGCTGGGCAGTAGGAAGGCTGGTATAGGATAGAATGGAAGATCTGGAGCTGAGAGAGAAGAAGCTGGTGGGGTAATTCAAGCCAGATGAGGTGTTTTAGAGAGAGACAGTGATGGAATTTGTAGGTTTGTTGGGCAGCAAATCTAGCTACCTTGTTGTAGGCAGATTCGAGTTTTGTCAGGAGTGCTGAGTTAAGATTTGTGAGAATTTGAGAATTGTACATTAGACTGGGTAGAAGGTAGGTAAGAGAGAGAGTAATCTTGGCTTCAGAGTTAAAGAATTTCTTGTTATGATAAAGGAGCCCTAGTTTTGAATGAGTCTTTTTGATACAGTTATTAACATGCAAGTCAAATTTAAGCTGATCATTGATGGTGAAGCCTAACAGCTTTGAAATGGATTCTACCTGAATGGGAGTGTTATTAAAAGCCTGTATGGAGAAGGAGGGTTTAATATTGCTGAACTTTTTAGGTAGGGAGAGTAACAGCTTTGTTTTTTTAGGAATAAACATGAGCTGGTTGTTGGTGAGCCATGTTTCAACTAAGTTAAAAGATGCCCAAGTAGCTGAGAAGAGCTTAGAGGGAGAGTTGGCTGTGGTGATGACTGTAGAGTCATCTGTGTATTGCACTAAAGGTGACTGAAGACATGAGGTATAGAGCTGATTAGTAAAAATATTAAAAAGTAAAGGCCCTAGGACAGACCCTTGAGGTACACCCACTTTTACAGGGAGAGGAGGGAAGAGTGCAGAGTGCCATCTTACTGATTATGATCTATCAGTGAGGTAGCTGGAGAATGGTGCAACAGTATCAGAGGAGAAGTTGAGGTTATGCAGTTTGTGCAGCAGAAGGGAGTGTGAGACAATGTTGAAAGCTTTTGAGAGGTCCAAGAATAGGCAAGAAATAAGTTTATGGTCATCCATGGCTATAGAGACAGTATTGAGGAAGGATAATAGAGCTGTAGTGGTGCTATGTTTGGGTCTGAAGTTATGCTGAGTGGGTGTAAGCAGATTTTCATGTATTAGATACTGCATAACTTGTTTATGAATACATTTTTCTAGTACTTTAGAGAGAGGGGAGGGGATAGCAATAGGTCTAAAGTTGGAGATATCAGAGGAGTTACCTCCGTTGTGTATAGGCAGAGTGTAGCATTGTTTCCAGATGGGAGAGACTTTAGATTCAGAGATAGAGCGATTAATTAGGAACTGATATAGGGAGAGCAAGAGAGTCAGCTGCTAGTAAAAGAAACGTGGAAGGAATATTGTCAGCTGATGCTGAACATGTTTTTAATTTAGAGAGTAGAGTTTTGATGTAGCGAGTAGGCACAGGTTTGAGGGAGAAGGTATTTGTGGAGATAGTATTAGGAGTAGGTTCAGAAACGTCGGAGATGTTAGTAGTAGAGTTTGGGTTAGGGTTTAGTAGCTTAGATATTGAATCGATAAAATAGGTATTGAAGATAGTGGCAGTTTTTTCAGATGTCTTCTCTGGGCATGGATTGGGGGAAGTAAGATTACCAGGATGTAATATTTAGTTAATAGAGTTCTAGAATTTTTTAGGGTTAGATTTTAGGGCTGTGGGAGCTTTGTTATAGAAGTCCTTTTTATCTTTGTGTGGTTTTTTTTTGTCAAATTTCTGAGTTCTTTATATTTTTGTAAGTCTGCAGAGAGCTTAGTTTGTGACCATTTTTTCCATACATTGTCTCTAGTTATCATAAGGGTACAAGTGGCTTTTGAAAGCCACGGAGATATGGTGAACTTAATTCAAACTTTGCGAGGGGGAGCAAGTGAGTCTAAGATGCTAAGGAAGGTGGAGTTGTAAGCTATGACTGCTTCTTCTAGTGGGAGTTGGGTAAAGAATTTCCAGTTTACTTTAGAGAGGAGGGCATTAAAGGTTTCTGGACAGAAGTTAAAGAGTTTACAACAAGTAATACATTTAGGAGGTTTTGAGAAGTGGGGAGTGAACCTAAGCACTTTAATAGGGGAGTGATCACTCAGGGCGTTTGGTAGGGTTTCACAGTCATGATATTTGGAAGGATTAGATGCAAGTACCCAGTCAATAAGAGTACTAGACGTGTGAGAGTTGTTTGTATGGGTAGCTTGGGAGATTAGTTGTGTAAAGCCATATAAATTAATATAAGTATTAGAGTTTGGATTACTGAGAGTTAACCAGTTAATGTTGACATCCCCAAGGAGGATAGTTTCATTCGGGATGTGTTGAGAAAAGTATGAACAAATATTTTCGAGCAGAGGAATGCTGCTACTGTGATAGTGGTGTGGTCATTTATTTTAAAGTTAGCTGTAAGTAGTTCAGCAGAAGAAAAGGATGGGATAGGTTTCATAATACTTGTAATGGTGAGGTGGTTTGAGTAGAGGATGGCTGTCACCCCCTTTTTTGTTTTGGTGATCTATGTGGAGTATATTTTAACCAGGGGGGAGAATGTCTTTATCAGAGGTTTGGGGGTTTTGACAAGTCTCTGTTAGGGTGATGACTTCAGGGGTGTGGAAGGCTCTTCAGGCATGGATTTCACTAACTTTGTTTAGAATACTACAAACATTCATAGATTAAAAGGAAATATGTTTTTTAGGAGAGGATGAGTTTATTAAGTTGGAAGAGGTAGAGTTATGCATGGTGGGGTGTTGGATGGGCCCAGGATTTGGATGTATGTCTCCTGATAGAAGTAGGGCTACATGAAGTTGGTACATTTTGAAATTAAATGGGTTGTAATTCAAATATTTAGCCTTGGTTTTTGATGCTAGAGAGTGAGGGTGTGCAAGTTTGATTTTAGGCAGAGGGATGTTCATGGAAAAGATAGAGGAGGAGATTATAATAGAGTACTGCAGAGATGAGAAGCAGTTAGTATGGGGATTAGTGGGATCTCCATGGACAGGTGGTAATGGAGTAGTACAAGATGTAAGAATGAGAAGGAGAAGTAATAGAGGCAAGAGGAAAATAGAGAGGGTTGCAAAAGCCATGGCCTAAGGTGGCGAAGTAGGATTGGAATGGAGTGAGGAGTGGATAAGGGGCTAGGAAAAGTAAGTTGTTGGACCTGTTAGAGAGTTGAAGTCAAATTTAAGTGAAACAACCTGTAGGGGGAGTAGGGGATATGTAGAAAGAAGGATGATTTGAAGCAGACTAAACTATGAAGGGATAAGTAGGGGAGGGTAAGGTGCTAGGAAGAGTCACCACAATAAACAGTCAGCAGGCCAGAAGGGAAACAGTAAGGAGCACACAGTGAGAGTCAGCAGGTAAGTAGAAGAGGTGGGGAGGTGTAGACAGAGAAGGAAGAGATGTAATAGTGAGGTATACACAGGTATTTGCAGTAAGATAAAAATAGTTGAAAGGAAACCACAAGCAGAAAGACAAAAAGAGTACAGTTAACTAAGAAAGAGTTGAAACTAGGGTAGTGACTAACTTATAGATGGCAGAGAGATACAGAGGCAAGGTTTCTAAACAGGTGAGTATGTGGGGGGCTCTCAGTGGTATGCAGTTATCCTATACAGTAGACAAAGCAAGACTACTTTGTGGTATGAGCTTAAAACATACTTTTAGTGTATACTGGATATACAATAGAGCACAGGTGTAATTCTAGGAGTTGGAGCAGTATCAGTAAAGGTAAATGCGGTCTTGAAGGAAGACACTTTGCTTTTAAAACTTTTAGTGCAAACTGGTTATACAATAGAGCACAGGCATGTTAACTAGTTAATATTATCCATTGGTTAGTAATTAAATTAATTTGAGATAATATGAGTGAAGAGGAACAGAACAATAATCTCCTATTATATGAATATATCAGTGCTATCATTGGGGGTGAGTTGACCTACAAAGGAAGATTGTCCAGGTTATATAAGTTAATTATTATTTTATTATTTATTTTATTTTATTTATTTTATTTAAATTTGTTGACTAAATAAACAGACAGTAGTTACATTGGATTACATAGCAATTAACAATATTAACAAATGTAACAATGAGAAGTTCCTGCTGTATAATAAGTACTAAGCTTTGAGAGCATGAGCTTGCTATCATCAAGGTAGTTAGTGGAGGTGAAAGAAAGGTAGTAGGTTTTTTTAAAGTTTTGAAGTTGGTGCATGATGGTATGGAGGTAATTGTGGGTGGGGGAGTGTTCATTCCATAATTTATGGCGAGATTCTGGAGGGATGGGACATTTAGTGGATGGTTTACTAGTTTGTGGGTGACTGAGAGTTGATACCACTGAGGAGGTTCTCTAGCTTGTTTAGATCACATTGCCTTAGGTTGGTATATATATTGGAGGGCATAAAAGTAGGGTGGGAGATAAGGGGGGGGGATTGAAAAAAATCTTTGCTTGCTTGGTGAAATTGTTTGTTTCTGTATAAAGCTCCTAATTTTTTTTTTTTTTTTTTTTTTTTTTTATGGTCATGGATAATGTCAAATTTTTTATTGTCTTGGGAGATATCAGGGACCTGGGGACCCAGGTTGACACTCACATTTCTTTTGACACTCAGAAAAAAGTGGTTACCAAAAAACCTCTACATCATGAAAAGTTCCTCACCAAAAGGATAAAGGACTCCAAAAAAATCATCATATGCTGCCAGACTGAAAAAAAGCTCTCTATATTAGTCACACATACCTCGTCTGCTCAGTGACCTGTGCCTGACATACAAGGCCATGTCAAACCCGGAATTAATGACATGCTCAACCTCAAAAAAAAAAAAAATCTACCAGATCACTAGAAGTGACTTAAACCTTAGCACTGATATAAATAGGACATGCTTTACCCGGAAATCATCTCTGTGTCTGCTGGACAGAGGCACAACAAACTCTGGGATAGGCTTATAAATAGGCAGTGGTGGTGCTATGGTTTGGTGGAAAACCATGCTGAGTACTGGAAAGGAGGGTTTGTTGTAAAGAGGTAATTATGAATAATAATGGTAATAATAATAACTTTAATGCAAAATACTGGAACTTTTTAGATAGTGGTGGAATGAGTGATTCCACAGATGGTAAGAATAAAACGTTGTTACTTAAATCAATTAGTCAGACTTCTTGAAGTTTACACTTGAATGTTTTTATGAAGAAATATATACACATACCCCAGAATTCAGTAAGGGTCCCTGTAGGAATAGCTTATTCCTGCACTGAAATGACCATTTAAGAGCAGCATTGCAGTGCGCCATGCATAGGAATGAAGGCGCACTGCCTCTGCTCCTAAACGGATACAGAGCATCGATGAGTGCAAGGGGTGTGTCTGAGAGCAGAGCTCTCACAATACAAATGCCCCTGCACTCAGGAAGTGCCGCCCGGCAATTACAATGAGCGAGAATGATCATAGGAGGAAGCATACCTCCCAACTGTACAAATCATCACAGAATGCCCATATTCCACGCCCATACAGCACCCCATTTGTCCTGGCATATCACTGGGATGATCTCAGGACTGAAGTCGATAAATAATGCATACATTTCAGTGTCAGACTTCAAATCCATCAGAAAGTGAACATTAAAACAAATCCTGATATTCTAGCAACTGTCCCAAGTTTATAAGAGCAATAATGAAAATATGTCTGTAGTTGTACCACAATTTGTCAAGCTTTGTCCAGATAGTTTGCCTGAAGAGGTATTGGGGGTTGCTAGGATGTCTGCCAAATGTGCAGATGCATGCAGGAGTCCACAGCAGTAAGTGAAACCTGTCCCTTCCAAGAGAAAATAGCAGTAGAGATTTTTTTTTATCAAACAGATTAAATTTAACCATAGGTGCGTGGGTTTGCCCATTGCTTAGCTACGCATACTGAAGCCTAAATAGCACAAAAAGATAGATAGCATGATAGATGCAATTGAAGTAGTACTGCAATAGTGTAGTGATCAGAGTGTTTGCTTTGTGAGCAGTCATTCCCGTTTCAGTTCTCACTGTAGTAAATTCCATTTTCCAGGTGGAATCACTTTATAAACATTTTTTTGCTGTATAACCTATTACATTACATATATTTTTGAATTAGAGTACTGCATTAAATGCAGATGTGAGGTGTCATTGTAATAATGTGGTAAATAAGTGCCCCATACAGTATATGTACACATGAATCAGGGATAAGAAATTAAGGTATAATGTGTAATGAATGAAAAATCCATAGAGTGTCCAAATCTACCACTTCCCCAAGAGCCATGTTTCATTTCTGTTTAAATTAGTGTGGGAGTACGTGGGAGTAAGCAGTTTTAAGCAGTAGTAAGAGGGTTTAAGCCTGTTTGTGTGGGGGTAAGCAATGCGCACACAGGTTAAGCAATATTGAAGCTAACTCTATGTAACCATATTTAACTGGAAGTTAGCATTGCTTACCATCATGCAAACCCACGCAAACCTGCTTACAACTGCTTAAAAGAGCCTTAATAACTCTGTATACAACAGCTGCTGTTCTGCCAAGCAACAAAGTAAACAGCCCTTGCAGGTCTTGAACCCAGGAACCTGTACACTATAGTCACAGTAGTTAACCAGTAAGCCATCACAGCAGTACATAAAATTGAGGTATCCCCAAACAGATCCTCACTATGCAAAATCACAATTTACATGTGAAAGGAATCTATATACAGTTTTATGTTGTATAACCTACTACATAACATAAATATGTGAACTGGAGTACTGCATTAAGTCCAGGTGTGAGGTGTCATTGTAATAAAGTGGTGAAATCCCCCAACAAACACAAGGACCCCATACGGTGTACATACACATGAATCATGAATACTAAACAAATATATAAAATGTAATGAATGATAAATCAATGCCAAACAGCAAATAGTGTGCAAATTTAAAATTAAGCAATGCTAAGCATTGCACACCCCTGCTTACTAGGTGTAAGCAATGTGTAGGCCAGCTAAATCAATTTGCCCATTTGTATACTCTTTAAGCACTGCCAACCTTATGTAAGCAGATTTACCCATAGCTTAACATTTTCAAAACCATCCAATCATGGCAAAGTACAGGAGATCGGCCCTATTTAAACCCCACAGGTGGCAATACATCTCATAACTGGTTGCATCTTCCTCCTGTATGCACTATGGCCAGTGTGGGTGAAAGATTGCACTTTCAGGTGCAGCACTGGGGCATCCAGGAGTCCAGCGTCATGGCAGGACTCCTTGTAAAAAACCATGACCACAGACTGCTGCAGGGCCAGTACCATGGTTCCAAATATAAAGTGGAAGCCTGGGATTGTCTAGCCTGTGACCTCAGCAGTGCCACTGACATCCCTCGAACTGGTGAGCAAGTCAGGCATCACTATGCCAACCTGAAATGGAGGAAGAGGGAGCTCTTGGATCAGTGGATCCAAGAAGCTAGGCAGTTGGGTGATGTTCCAGCCGTGTATAAGTACTCATCCTACTACCCGTTTAATAACTGCCAGCTCATGTATATTATGGACAGGTATAGCTAAATATTCCTCTTATGTCTTTGACAGCAGCAGATGAGTGGGCTATGAATTGGGAAGCCCATGCCTGTAGGCTGCAGAGGCTGCATCGTGAGGCAGGTTAGTAATAAACTTGCATGTACTGTCATAAGAAATAAATCTAAAAGTAGTAGAATGTTAATTGTCAGTATAATTGCTGGAACCTGTTTTCTGAGAGACTGCCTTACAGATGATCTGCAATTATACAGAGCTGAGTATATATTTTTTGGTTATACAGTTTGTTAATTGTTGCTTAGATCTGTGTTGAAACTGTTGTCTCACTGTTCTGAGAGACTGATCGGCAAATATACAGAGCTGAGAATATTTTTTTTTGGTTTTAAAGTCTGTACTGTTAGCTGTTGCTTAGATCTCTGTTGAAACTGTTTTCCCCACCCACCCCCATTTTCTGCTGTGTCTTCAGTTGGTATTGTAACAGCTGCATTCAAATTGCTGGAACCTGTGTTCTGAGAGACTGATTTACATATTATCTGCAATTATACAGAGCTGAGTATATATTTTTTGGTTATAGAGTTTGTTAATCATTGCTTAGATCTGTGTTGAAACTGTTGTCTCACACTGAGAGACTGATTGGCAAATATACAGAGCTGAGAATTTTTTTTTTGTTTTTAAAGTTTGTACTGTTAGTTGTTGCTTAGATCTCTGTTGAAACTGTTTTGTCCTACCCACCCTCCCTATTTTTGGTTTGTAGTTTAAATTTGGTGTTTTTTTCAGTTGCCTGCCCCACTGTAGATTTGATCTGGGACACTCCCCCAGTCCCATCTCTTTACCACATTCTACCTAATAAACTCTTTCTGCACTTGCTTTTAGTCCTTTTTAATTTAATTGCATTTTTTAAACTGTGTTTGGTCTAATATTTCTGCATACTCAAGTGTGCTAGCTTGCACTGCATGTGAATTGTTTTTACTACTGTTTTTGCTACTTTTCTGTAAAAAAAAAAAAAAAAAAAAACTGTAAGCCTGTTTCCTACCTTTCCTGTAACTAGTGTTCCAGATACAGATTTGCTGTATCCAGGACTGTATCTAAGCTTCTGAGCCCCCCAAGCCTTTCTCTGTTGGAGGGGAAGCCTTCTAGCTTATCAGTGGGAGTGGTAAGCACTAGGTAACCTGTCTACCACATAAGGAGTGGTTCTTTGTAGTTATTGGCCGTTTGGGCAATCTCTTCCATCTCTCTCAACTTTCTGATTTAAAAGCCTGCATTTGCACTTGTTTCTGTCCTGTAACTCGTCTAGTGCAGATACAGATTCTTAGTTTTAGCACTTAAATTTGCTTGTTCATGCTCAGCACTTGTTCAGAACTTGTAAGCACTAAATAAGCTACTGATTACTATAGCACTCTATCTTCCTCATTACCTAGAGGAAAACAGTTTTTGTACTTGCTTTTCTCACTTGCTTAGAGAAAAACAGCTCTTGTAAAATTGTTTTTTCTTCAGGCATGTCCAAGGGTCATCTCCCAGTGTTTTCTCCTGTCTATCTGATGAATCTGGGCATCTTGAGTCAATGTAGAAATTGCCTCATGTACACTGACAACCCTCTCCTCCTACGACCCAACACTACAGCCTGTGAGAGATGCACTTATCTAGCCAAACTGGAGGTAAAGCTCTCTCTAACCAAGACTGAACTTGACAGTCATGAGGAGAAGGTAAATATTTGCACCACACCACACTCATCACATAGTCTCACTAAATCTATACCACCAAAATCCACACACAGTAACAGAAAAACATTCGTGGAGGCTCTCAATAATAATCTGTCTAAGCAACAGAGACCTCCAAAGCAGAAACGCAAGCAACCTCCAGCCTCCAACACAACTCAAATGACACATAGCCCACAGACTCAGTGTGCCACTCAACCACAGCCAATAAGGCAAAACAACATACCCAACACACTAGTCATAGGTGACTCTATAGTCAGGCACACTGATGTCCCACTCACCAGGCTAAACAAGGAGAAGGTTACTGTCAGCTGCCTGTCGGGTGCCAGGATCCCCCACATAACCCAGGCACTCAGGTCACAGCACCAAGTAAAAATATGACTCTGTCATTGTCCATGTTGGTGTGAATGACCTGAGACATACCTCCCTGGACTACATGAAAAGAGATATGGAAGAGCTCTCCGATCTTGTAGCCAGGCAGGTATGACCTTAGCCCTGAGTAGCATTCTGCCATTGCCCAGAATGATACAGTAGTACAAGGACAAAATGATTGACTTCAACAATTGGTTAAGCTTTTGGTGTCATTCTAAGGCAATCCAGTATCTGTCTGCTTGGGATCACATGGTCGACAGACCACGATGCATTGCCACAGATGGCATGCACCTGTCGCCCCTGGAATTCTGGATACTGGCTAAGGCTCTTGCTGCCCCTATAGTGACTTTTTTAGGCAGGGTTCAAATAACAAATTCACCACCATAACAGGAACAGGCAAACAAAAACTGAAGGTAATGCTACTCAATGCTAGAAGTCTAAATCTCAAAATGTCCTCACTTGAGACACTCCTTAAAATTGAGAACATTGATATCTGTGCAGTGGCTGAGACCTGGTTCAAGGCTCCAGAGAGCACCCTTGCACTACCAGGCTATAACTCATACCACACTTTTCGGCCATGTAACCTTGTAACCTGGACCGAAACACCAAAGGTGGAGGTGTGCCCATATTCATTAAGGATATCCACACCTCCAGGCTAGTTGCTCAGCATAATGCATCCGAGGTTATGCCAGTGCAACTAACTCTGGGCAAAACTGCAATTCAAATTGTAGCTTGCTACAGATCCCCCACCATGCCCCAGGATTCCCACTCCTCTTTTCTTGATGTACTGGAAAATATTAAGGCTCAACCAAACACCCTAATAATTGGCAACTTCAACTACCCCACCATTAACTGGGAAAACTACTTGTGTACCAACTCCTTAGCTCAACACTTTCTGGAATTCACAAACTCCAATGCCCTAGATCAACTTATCCACACCCCCACCAGGGGCAACAATATCCTAGGCCTAGTCATTACCAACATGAGTGACCGGTGTTCCACACCTGAAGTCAACTCCTCGTTGGTCCGATCTGATCATTAGCTTATCACCCTTGATATCCACATCCTGCCCCCACCCCCCATTAAGGAAACCACAGTAAAAAATTTCTCCAAAACCATCTTCATGCTTCTTAAGACAGAAGTGGTGAACTTCATGACACCCATGCAGATGGACAATACAGTTACATCTGCTGAATCCTACACAAATGCACTCTATAAGCACTTACATGAGTGCATGGATCGTGCTATCCCAAACAGAACCAAGACGCTATCCTCCAAAGAAAGGAAGCCAATCTGGTGGTCCCCTGCCATAAACAAACTGTACAACAGAAGGAAGAAACTGTTGCAAAAGAGAGTAAAATCCATGAGTGGAGGAGCTCCCTGGTCAGCCTCAGTAAGAAGCTGAGATCCCTTATAAGATCCTTCAAAGCTAGCTATGAAAACAAAATCGCCACAAAATCCAAGGACAACCACAAAGCATTCTATAGCTATGTCAAGAATCTAGATGGCAACACCCAGATGTACTCTGAGTTACAGCACAAAGGCACGAAAATTACAGAACCAACTGATATTGCCAACATCCCGGCAGATCGGTTTAATGCTAACTTTACCCCCCTCTCACCCCCTAAAGGGCCCATATCTATACAGGAAGAATGCAGAGTCCCTGTAATCACAACTATGCAGGTAAAAGCTGCACTCTCTAAAGCCAAAAACTCAGCATCCATGGGACCGGGCAACATCCCAGGCTGCATTTTACATGAACTTCAGAACGAACTGGCTCCCCACTTAAGCACCATTTTCAATAATAGCCTCACATCAGGCTTTGTGCCCACTGAATGGCACACAGCAACAGTTATCCCATCCCACAAAGAGGGAACCACCACTGATCCTGGGAACTATCGACCTATTAACCTGCCGAGCCTGGTCTGCAAGGCCATGGAACGTATCATCATGGAACTCATAAACAAAGACATTGGTAACCTCCAAACTCTGGATCCCACCCAGTTCGGGTTTGTGAAAGGCAGTTCATGCCTCCTGAACCTGATTGACTTCTTTGAGGCAGTCACCAAAGCCATGGATGAGGATAAGGTGGTTCACAAAGTCTATCTTGACATCGCCAAGGCTTTCGACACTATCCCCCATTCTGGAATTATAGCTAAACTCACTAAACTAGGTATAAATCCCTATGTCACAAGATGGGTTGCCAACTGGCTCACTGACAGAACCCACACTGTAAAAGTTGCAGACTCCAAATCTGACCTTAAGGCAGTGACAAGTGGAGTGTCACAGGGTTCTGTCCTGGGACCTCTCCTGTTTGGTATCTACTTCTCTGAAGTACAGGCTAACACAGAAGGCCTCTGGCTGATGAAGTTCACAGATGACTGCAAACTAGGAGCCATAGTCAAGTCCCCAAATGAGGTGAACATCCTACAGAAGGGCCTCACTGAGACAGATGCCTGGTGTCAGAGCCATGGCCTCAAGCTCAGTGCCAAAAAGGGCAGTGTCATCCCCTTTGGTAAGAACTTTGTACTCATGAACTACCACATAGGCAGCAATCTACTTAACACCAAATGCGTGATAAGAGACCTTGGGACCCAGGTGGACAGTAGTCTCTCCTTTGATAGTCACATTGCCACAGTAGTCAGGAAGTACTTCTACGTGGCACACCTCATCATAAAAGGTTTCTCATCCAGGAAAATAGAGGTCATTGTTTCCCTCTACCCGTCACTCATTAGACCCATTATAAAGTACAATGCCCCTTTTGGAATGTACCTCACAAGACATCTGCAGCAGCTGGAAAGGCCACATAAGTACCTCACAAAGAGGATTACTGGCCTCAAACAAATGCCCTGCACTGACTGCCTCAAAAAACTCTAGCTTTACTCCGTAGCATATCGCCTACTCCGAGGTGATCTCTGCCTAACATATAAAGCTATGTTAAACCCAGAGCTGTTGGACATGCTACACCTAAAGAAATCCCAACCCTACAAGCTACATGCTCTAGAGACATTTACCTTGTTACCACAATAAACAGGACACACTGGAGGGATAGATTCCTGTCCGAGAGACTTCCTATACTCTGGAACAAGCTACCCATCTATGTCAAGCAAAGTTCTTCATTAGCACTCTTCAAGAAAAATCTTGATGAGTGGATTGGAAAGAGAAAATACACCCCGGGGATCACTTCTGTGTCGCTGCTGGACAGTGGCACAGGAAAATAACTTTCCTGGATGGCGTAAGCTATGGTACCTTGACAGCTAGGCTTACGTAGGCCCTTGGGCCGATAGATTAGTACCTATCTATGAACCTATGAACCTATAAAACCTGTATTGTGTATAGCATGTACTGAATAAACCAGACAATATGGCAGAAATAATCTCATATAGGTTGTATATAAATAAAAGGATAACAGCCTGGCAATAAAGGTTTAACTGCTGGACTGCTTGTGTTTACTCTGGTGTCATATGGTAATGTAGTGTTGCAATCTCTTAACAGTAGTGTTGTATTGAGCACTATTACCCACACTGTGATGCATAAATAAAATGTGTATGAATGTCTGTATATGACTGTTGTAATCACAAGGTCATATTGTACAACTGAGAGAGATTTAGAAAAGAGTGAAAGGATAGACAACATAACCCAAATGGCACACTCAACTGAGACGTGAAGTGGTGTGTTTTTAGCACACACAGCCATAGTTTGAATCCTGGGGGTGGTAGTAAGCTGTATGCAGAATCATACTCCAAAACTGTACAGATATTGTCAGAAAGTCCAGATAGTTGGTGTAAGTCCCCTGCCTGTCACCCTGTCCCCCTTGCAAATCAGTGGGATGATCCCAGAAGTTTAGGCAAATAATGACATACAACTGATTGTCAGACGTCATAACTGTCAGAAATATATCTATAAGAACAAACTTGTCACTCTAGCAACTCACCAAAGTGTTATGAGAGTAATAAGCAAAGTATGTCCCATCTCCACCCCCATGTTGTGAAGCTGTGACCAGAGTGTGTGCAGTAACAGAGTGAGCTGTATGTGCATAATAATAATGTGGAATCTGGTAATATGTTTGGTAACATTCAGGAAGTATTAACAAACATTCCCCCCACAGGTCTGTCAGATAGGAAAACTGTGCCTAGAAATAAAAAAATGAAATCCTGGACTGGTACTGTTTTGTCTGGTATTGTATGGCAGCGTTAGTGTTGCAGTATCTCTGAATAATAAGGTATTAGTCATCACTGTCATCCACATAGTGCTACATAATAAAACACTCTAGGAAACCCTGTATAAGAGTGTTGTAATTGCAAGGTCAGATTGTGAAACCATGGGAGACTTATAGACAGAGATCAGAGAAAAGATACACAGCAATATCTATATAGCACACTCAACTGTGATGTACACTGTTTCATTTTTAGCAGACACAGCCATGGTTCAAATCCTGGGAGTGATAGTAATCTGTATGCAGAATCAATCCTCTTAACTGTACAGATCTGTCCAGAATGTCCAGAAAATTGGCTCATATCTGCTGCCTGTTACCCTGTCCTCCTGGCATATCAGCTTAATGATCTCTGATATTTAGGCAGCACTTAATGTCATATAACTGACTGTCAGGCCTGTAAATATTTGGAAAATGTATATGAAAACAAACCTGTCATTGTAGCAACTTACCAAAGGTTTACAAGGGCAATACTCAAAATATGTCCCAATTTTACCTGCATATTGTCAAGACATGCCCAGAGTGTGTGCAATAAGAGATGGAGAGGTATGTGCATAACATCAACCTGGAATCTGGGAATATGTGTAGAAACAGTCAGGAAGTGTTAAAAACAATACCTCCACAGGTATACCAGGTAAGAGGTGTATACTGCAGGTAAAACACAATTCATGTATATAGTTGTCTACATCCATACCACTGTCCAAACTAAGGCCATATGGGAGTGTAATAATACCTGTAAGGTACAGATCACAGCACTGACTAAGAAAGTAATGAGAACACAGGAAAATACAAGTTGTTAATTGACATCTCCCCCACCACCACCATATCTGCAACAATAAACTAAATACACAACTCATTCGGTAAGTGTACAATTTAATCTACTGTTGGGACATATGTCCTATAATTTGATAAATATAACATTTTGTTTCTATGCATGTGCAATGTTGAAATACTTCCACATTGGTGACATGCTGCTATCAATGTACTTGCATGCTGTTGTAATGGCCACAGTGGTTACATATATGCATATGTTCTGTTTGCTATGCAACTGTTCCATATCTGGTGTTTTAGGTAAATGGGAATATCTATGCATGTTGTTGTTGTACCTAATCCTGGAATGTGTTAACTATTACTAACCTGCATATGTTTTAAAATTGAAACACCATAGCATGTTTGGGAAGGCCGGTCCCAGTGGACCCACTTCTCCAACCTCATCTGGCCATGGCGCAGGGCACCAGAATGTCTGGGGCCCACCCCGGGACATCCTCATCTGCTAGTCCTGCACCACCTTTGGGTGGAATTCCCTCAGGGGATGGGGCTCACCCCCCCCCGGGAGTGAGCGTGGACAGGATACTGTCACCCTTCATCATGTCCAAGGTCTGGTGTGTAGCGAGCTCCGCATGGAGTTTAGAGATCTGCTATGCCAGCTTGAGGGCTGTGTGGCACATCTAGAGGGTCAGCCTGCCCCTCCTACCCAGCCCCCAGCACAGCCACCTTTGGGGCTGTGAAGGTGCGGTGGTGACTATCCATGGGTGGGGACTTCAGTCCCACTGTTTCCACTAGGGCTCATGGGCTTCCGACTTCCAAACACCCCTCCCCACCTAAGGTGTTTACCCCCAACATGTGTCATATACCATCCCTGTATGCTGTCTTGTCTGTTATCCTACTCACCTTACCTCCCCAAGTATACCTACTATCATTCCCTAACATCCCACTCTGACCTTAAAAAAAGGCAATCTGTCCCCCCCAAAAATCTCACCTCATACATAGCTGTCCATTTTGCACACATGTCCACTGGACACATGTAATCTGGTCTAACTGGCTTCACAATATATTATTGTTGTCCTCATCTGTCTCTCGGGGGTATGAGTGTCCAAATCTACCTCCAAGTCAGTGTATATGCACAGTTGTTGCTGAAGATGGAATGGGCAGCTATGGACCTTCCCTACACCTGTCCTGACAATTCCTAGCTATTCCCCCTACTGTCTTTCCCTCTATGTGCCCCCTTTTCACCACTTTCCTAGCAACCCTTTTTCTTTTAAAGATATTACCACATGGGGTAAGCAGGAGTAAGCACTTTTAAGCAGCAGTAAGCAGGTTTAAGCCCATTTGCATGGGGATAAGAGGTTAACTGACTGTAAACATATTTAACCAGAAGTTAGCATTGCGTACCATTGCGCAAACCTGCTTACAACTGCTTATAAGTGCCTTAATCACTCTGCATCCAATGGCCCTTGTTCTGCCCAGCAACAAAATAATCAGCCTTTGCAAGTTTCAAACCCAGGATCCTGCACGTCATAGCCAAAGTGATTTACCACTAAGTCATGTCAGACATACATAGCCCTGCTGTTTTCACAAGCATATCATCCAGCACAGTCATTCAACAGTACAGGAAATGTATTTAAACATGTAGATGTGTATGTGTGAGTGTGTGTGTGTGTGTGTGTGTGTGTGTGTGTGTGTGTGTGTGTGTGTGTGTGTGTGTGTGTATGTGTGTGTGTTTGTGTATATATATATATATATATATATATATATATATATATATATATAAATGCAGATATATAATATAAATACAGACATCTATAGATATATATGCCTACATATATATGTATTTATATATATATATATATATATATATATATATAGATAGATAGATAGATAGCAATATTTTTATTTATTTTTATTTATTTTATTATTTTTTTTTTATTTTACATTTGTTGATCGGGATAGTCCGACTGGATGCATGTCCATTTTCAGCGGAGGCCCGAGGAGAAAAGCTCCAAGGGTAAGCAGATACAGCATTACATAATACCAGCATTACATATTACAGTCTATTTACAGTGATTACATAAGTAAGCAAGTTAAACAAGTTCCACAGGTTAGAGTTAATCCCGAGCGTAATTCAGGATTAAATTAAATTACACAGTAAACTGGTTAACAGATTTTTACACATTCTAGAGAGAGTTAACCAGGCTTGATACATTGACATAGCCAGTTAAGTGCCAAATGTAGTTTGTGTCTAGTTTTAAATTGACCTAAGGTAGAAAGTAAGGTAATATCAGCTGGAAGAGAATTCCAGGGTCTACTTACAGAGTTTGCAAAGAGAGAGTCACCGGCTGTGATATTAATTTTGCTAGTCTGAATTAGTAGTTTGTTAGGGGATCGAAGTGGTCTAGGATTGTTATAGGAGGTGATAATGTTTTTAAGTGCAGGAGTATTGTCCAGATTATAGAGGATTTTATAGGCCATAATCAGTTGGTTATACCGAATTAGGCTGGGTAGTTCAAGCCACCCAAGCTGATTTAGATTGATGCAATGATGTGTCCTAAAAGGCAGCCCAGTGGCAAACCTGGCAATGTGGTTACAGCAAATTGAGAGTTTGTTAAGGACAGTCTTGTTTAAATTTGAGAGTAGAGGGGATGCATACAGAAGGGTCGAAAGAAGGTGAGAGCGAGCTATGGCAATTTTAGCTGGAGGGTTAGGAAGGCTTTTATTCTGTAAAGTCACCCTAGTTTTTTATTGATGGTTTTGATAGTTTGTTTAACATGTAGGTCGAATTTTAAATTATTATCTATGATGACACCTAAAAGTTTTGTAGAGGGGTCAGGGGAGATTATTGTGCCATCATTTGAATTTATGGTAAAGGTGAAAGCGGTAGACCTATGTGTTGGTGAAAATAACATTTTATTTTTTTGGGATTTAGGATCAGACGACATTCAGAACGCCAGTTTTCTATTGTATTAAAGGTGGTCTGGGTAGCTGACCATAACTCTATTGGAGATGTGGCCGATCAAATCAAAGTAGAGTCATCAGCATATTGGATACAGCTGACTTTTGGGATGATAGTATAAAGGTCGTTAATGAATATGGAGAACAGCAAGTGCCCTAGAATAGAGCCTTGTGGTACTCCAAGGGTATTAGGTAGAAGATTAGAGAGTTTGTTCTGCAAGAGGACAGCCTGCTGTCAGCCATTCAGGTAGGATTGAAACCATTGAAGGGTTCTAGTATCTAGACAGAATGTTTGCAGGGTGTGGGTTAAAAGTTGGTGATCACCCATATCGAATGCCTTGGAAAGATCCAAGAAGAGGGCTGAGGATATATAATTATTGTTGCGATTATGGTTTATGGTGTTGGTAAACGCTAGGAGGGCTGAACTGGTGCTGTGATGAGGACTGAAGCCATGCTGAGTGTCTGCCATAAGGTGACTCTGGATTAGGTGGTGCATGAGTTGTCTATGAATACATTTTTCCATAATCTTTGCAAGTGGAGAGAGTATAGCTATTGGCCTATAATTGGAGATTTCAGTAGAGCTGCCTCCTTTATGAAGTGGGATTACATAGGATATTTTCCAGATGGTGGAAATTTTAGCTTCTACTATGGTTCGATTGATTAGTATTGAGACAGGGTAAGCAATAGCATCAGCTGATTTTTGTAGGCACTCGGCAGGGAGTTGATCAGCAGAAAGTGTAGTGGGTTTTAATTTTTTGATCAAGGTAAGAATAAGTGAAGTGGCGACTGGTTGGAAGCTGAACGCAAGTAGGTTTCTAGGGGTGGTACTTTCAGGACCAGGAGAGCTAGGAGGTAGTTGGCTAGCTAGGGCTTGAATTGTCTCAGTAAAGAATCAGTTGAAACTGTCAGAAACATCTTCAGGGGTTTTATCAATAGTAGCAGCAGGGATTGGGGTTGAAGTTTGTCCAGGATGTAGTAGATTATTTAAACCTGCCTAAAACTTCTGAGGGTTATTTTGTTTTACTGTCTGTAAATTACAGTAGTATTGTTTTTTGTCTTGTAAAATTGATTTTTTAGTTTCGTTCCTGGATTGCCTGTATTTAATGTGATCTTGGGGGTCTTTAGAAGAATGCCATAAAGTCCATGCTTTGTTTCTAAGGGTAATTTTGAGTTTAGACTCTTTTGAAAGCCATGGCACAGTTTTTGCCTTTATTCTCTTTGAACATAAAGGTGCATGCAAATCAAGGATTTCGATGAATTTGTTGTTAATGGGAGGTGTTTTAGAACAGACCAATTACACGAGTTTAGTTCTTGTTGGAATTTAGCAGGGTCAAAGTTTTTATTGTTTCTAACCTTTCTGAGTAAGGGTTGTTGGGAATTAATGGCTTTGTGCTTAATTCCATATGTGAGAGGGTGATCGCTTAGGCCATCAGGGAGGGTACCAGAGGTGTACAGTTGGGGGTGAGTATTTATGAGTACCCAGTCAAGTATGCTTTCTTTTTGGTTGGGTTTACCTATCCTGGTAGGGGTGGATATGATTTGTGTAAATGCATGCAGGTTAATATGGGTGGTTGGGTATTCTGAGGAACAGATGCTCCAGTCTATGTTAAAATCTTCAGGTAGTAGGGTTTCTTGGGGGTAGTGACATGATAGCCAGTGCAGGATATCTTCAAGTGTAGATATATTGTTACCTGGGGGGATGTACATACAGATGATATTAATGCATTTATTTTTATTAAGTTGCAATTTGGTGGCAAGAATCTCTGAGTTATTAATCTGAGGTGGTTGTATTGCATTTATGGTGACATTCAACTCAGATTAATAGAGTACAGCTACTCCACCCCCCTTCCTGGAAGCACGATCCAGCCTGTGTATTTTGTACCCAGGTGGTACCAGTTCATTGTCTGTAGTGTTAGGTTTTAACCAGGATTCAGAAAAACAGAGAATCTCAGGGGAGTGGACATCTAGAAGTGCATGCAATTTATGTACCTTGTTACTAATGCTTCTAATATTGAGATGACAGGCTAGGAGAGAGTTAATTGGCCTATTAATTGTAGGTTTGTAGCTTAGATTGCAAGTAGATGGGTATGTGTATCTGAAGTGGGTGGGCCAGGGTTGGGGTGAATATCACCACCAAGTATTAGGTTAAGCCTATACTTGGTGATGAACTTCAGGAATTTGTTTATTAGTTTGTGGTAGTGTTTGGATCTAGAGCTAATGTGCCTGGGGTTGAGATGTTGATAGACTGAACATGATGTTGGATAGGACCTGGTACTGTAAGTATGGTTGAAGATGGGAGGATTTACAGCTAGGGTGATAGTATGGCCTTTTGGGACCTGACATCCCATGAGAAACTGGTTTTCATACAAGGTAAGGAGGTATGGTGCGAACAAGAGGGGTAGTAAAGAGGAGTATATCATTATTTGTGATTCAGCTAGTGAGTTAAGGAACTGTTTTACCTGGTGTTGCAACACCAGAAGATAGAGTGGTGAGGTAAAGGTACTGGAAGGGGGATGGGAGAATGCCAGATGAAAGCTAATAGGTGCTATTAAAATGTAGGTAGAAGAATGGGGGTGGGAGGAATTATCCCAGATGAAAGCAGATAGGATCTAGAAAGTGGGGGAGTGGCTATAGCACTTTAAATTTAGAGGTATTGGGGGCAGGGAGGGGAGCGAAGAGAGCCCGAGCATAGCTGGGCCATTGCAGTTTACAAGGTTTCCTAAGGTACCCTAAAGCTATAAGGTAAGTATTATAGCTCTTAATGTAAGAGTCAGTTTACTTAAGTTACAGGGGAAGGAGGCAAACACTCAAGTAGAAAAAAGAGCCCTTTGGCCTGCTTAATTACACAGCACTGTAAGTGAAAGCTTAACAAATGCTTTTTGTGTGCAACCTACTCTGCTTAAATGCTGAGAGAAACTGATTTTGTTATGGTGACCAGTTGCAGTCCTGTAGACTCTGTTTTGTAGGTAAATGCAGTGTTCAGCTAGAAAAAGAGAAAAGCAGAGATTTTAGGGTAAGCATGAAGGCAACAGCAGGCAGTTAATTTATAATAATACATTCAGAAAGGTTTGAGGGTGGGGGGTAACGTAGTGGGGCTATTGCAGTTTACAAGGTTTCCTAAGGTGTCCTAAAGCTATAAGGTAAGTATTATAGCTCTTAATGTAAGAGTCAGTTTACTTAAGTTACAGGGGAAGGAGGCAGACACTCAAGTAGAAAAAAAGAGCCCTATGGCTGACCAAAATGGTGACCTGCTTAATTACACAGCACTGTAAGTGGAAGCTTAACAAATGCTTTTTGTGTGCAACCTACTCTGCTTAAATGCTGAGAGAAACTGATTTTGTTATGGTGACCAGTTGCAGTCCTGTAGACTCCGTTTTGTAGGTAAAGAGTTCAACTAGGAAAAGAGAAAAGCAGAGATTCTAGGGTAAGCATGAAGGCAACAACAGGCAGTTATTTTATAATAATACATTCAGAAAGGTTTGATGGTGGGGGGGGGTGGTAAAGTAGCACACTTCAGAATTAACTAAGATTTATAGCTAAGAAACCTAAGCAAGAGAGCAATGCAGTAAATAAACACTTGCCAGATTTTTAAGATATACCAGAAAAACTAAATCAATTGTTCACAATTGTACAACTGGAAAATTGCCAGTAAAAGCACTTCAGGTATAGCTAGCCCAAGTTATTCAGGTCATAAAAGCACTTCTTCAATGTGTGTGTGCAATTTAAACATTAAAAACACATGCAGCAAGTAGGAGCTCTGATTATACACTTTCTCTAGGTATAGGTTCAGTTTAAACACAAATATTACCACTGAAATTCAGTAAAGTCACTAGCTACTTATAGAGCCTCTGCAAAAAAATAGAGCAGTCTGTGCAAAATCAGAATTTAGCAGCAGGTCATGCAGTTACACAAAAAACAGTAAAAGATCCATACAATGAAGAAACTTACACTAAGTCACACCAGGTCAGCCAAAGGGAGAAGAGAGAGGGAAATCCTAAGCACCTAGATTTGAAAATGATGCATGTACTGAATTGTAGCAGTTTAACCTGTTTGAGGAAAGAGGGCATGGGGGAAAAGAGAAGGCAGTAGGAGTGGTTACAGGGAATATCCTGACTGACTCAAGACACCACACCAGAGGTAAGTTGAATGTAAGGGCCTAAAATCTGCACTCAGCACTTTAATGTTATTTGCACTCAGCACTTTAATTTTAATGTTACTTGCACTCAGCACTGTAATTTCACTTATGTTTAGCAGGAAAGACAGACCAACAGTATACAATTTTGGGAATTTTTACAAGGGTTACTTGTTCAAATGTCAGGCTATTGCAGTTTACAAGGTTTCCTAAGGTGTCCTAAAGCTATAAGGTAAGTATTATAGCTCTTAATGTAAGAGTCAGTTTACTTAAATTACAGGGGAAGGAGGCAAACACTCAAGTAGAATAAAGGGCCCTATGGCTGACCAAAATGGTGACCTGCTTAATTACACAGCACTGTAAATGAAATATATATATATATATATATATATATATATATATATGTGTGTGTGTGTGTGTGTGTGTGTGTGTGTGTGTATATATACAGATATATATCTATAGATACAAAACAGAACACAACAAATACATATATGACCAAAGACACCGTCAATGAGGGTGAGGGGGCTCAAGCTAAGTACTTCTTGTAATTATTGATATCATCTCCTCCCCCACAGCCAAACAGATCTGCCTTGTAACACAATACCAACACTTGAAAGTCCCATACCCAGGACCCTACACAACATAGCCACAAGAAGTTAACAGTAATCCACCCCACCTGTATGATGTCAGGATGGTATCAATAACATATCATGCAGTACAGGCTGGCTACCATAGGGAATGTACAATGTGAAAGGAATAAACATTCCAATAAAATCCAATAGAGAGGTGTGTGGCAAAACAACTGCACTGCAAAAACTGCTTGAATAAGAAGTCCTTTTATTCGAAAAAGTGCTGCATAAAGCACAAGAAAAATATAAGCACTTTCACAGTGTATCCCACTGCTTCCTCCGACGTATTTACAGAAAGGCCTAGCAATCTATTTGAAATACTGCTAGTGTATGCAATCAATTAATTAAATTAAGCTAGATCATCCTTCCTTAAAGGTACATACATAAAAACACTTTTGGATAATATGAAAAGTGCTTTAAAACATGAAAGTGCTTTAAAATATATAATTAAAAAAATACATTGAATATATATGAATGAAGATGATTATATATAGAAAAACTTTTAATATAAATATATAACTATAATTAAATAAACTTAGATGTTTTTACAAAACACTAAAAATGCTTGCTTACATATGAACTTAAAAAGCACATGATATTCTCACACAATATATTCTAGGTTAATATCCAAAATTTGTATTAAAATCTAAAAAGCAGTGGTATGTTTATACAGGTGACGTGATGGACAGATGGACCAAAATAAAGTTATTTATGAAGAGTATTATATTTTTACATCACAAAAGTTAGAATCATGAAAAGGACTGAACATACTCGATGAGCAAAATGAAATGTATGAATATATATGGATAAAAGCAAAGTACAGAAATATATACATAAAAATATATATACAACAAATGTTGAATGACAGTGCTGCACGATAACACACACACACATATATATATATATATATATATATATATATATATATATATATATATATATATATATATATATATATATATATATATATATATATACATATACAGCAGTAAGTGTGTGCAAAATGGACGGTTATGTCCGGTGTGAACCCCATGTTGGGAACACATTGCCCTTGCTTGTGAAGGTGGGATTGGTAATTTGGGGAAGGATAGGAGGTATATTTTTGGAGGTGGTTGGGTTGGAAGATAGAGAAGACAGCATACAGGGGCTTTATATGACACATGTTGTGGGTAAACACCCTGGATAGGGAGTGTCCTCTGCAATGTCGAAGCCCATGAGCCCTCTATGGAAACAATGGGACCAAGGTCCCCACCCATGGGCAGTCACAACATCAGCTTCACGGCCCTGAAGGTGCCTAGGCTGGGGGCTGAGCAGGAGGAGCATGCAGACCCTGTGAGTGTGTACTGCAGGCCTCAAGGTGCTGTAACACATCCCCCAGGTTTCTGTGCAGCTCCCTATGCACCAGATCCCAGACCTGACTTCGGGTGTCAGGATCTTGTCTGTGTGTGCTCCCACAGGGGTGAACACCATCCCCTGAGGTGGTTCCACCTGAAGGTAGTGCAGGACCAGTAGATGACCAAGAAGTGATCTGCTGTCCAAGACATTTGGCCATCAAATGTGCCCACTTACTTGCAACAGAGGCAGCCATGGCTTGCACACATCTTACATGCATAGCGTGGACTACATACTCAATAGGTAGCACCCAGGAGTTGGACATGCAGCCCTACCTCACCATTGCATATACCATGGCAAACAGTGCAGTCATATATGTGGCGAGGATGTATAGGACAGGGTTAATGTAGAAAATAAACAGATGGCCATCCAAGACAGGTGATGTTACATACAGCAAACCAGTCATGCAGGCTGCCTAGTAACATGCCACAGCACTGAGGGAGTTGCAGGAATGTCTATCAAGTACTGGGTGTGCAGTACACATGTCAGCAATTGCCTGGACTCTGCATATGTATGGCCCATGGGTTAGGGTAATCAGATGGGACAGTTGTACCACAGGAAACATCAGCCAGGCCTCTCCACAGGTAGTGTATGCATAACAGAAAATGTCCCCAAAAGGCATGCATTGCAATGTGTCCTGGTGTACCAAGACCACATTGGAAACCTACAGACAGTATGAAGTAAGATACATGTGCTGCACAACCAACACCTCACCCCACATCAGACCCACCATCCCCATCTGTACCTTGCCGGTGCCAGTGTACACCTGCATGTTTGCCATTCATTAGCTGGGACTAGGCTGGTAAACATGGTGTTCAGTGTTTTGGACATTGCAAAATGACACAAATGTGTAGGCCATAGTTGTCAAGCATCTGCAAAAAGGTTGAGGGTGGGGAGGGGGTGTCATCATGACACAGCAGTGCACTGAAGCAGAGATCCAAAGGATGCTATGATTGACTGTATCTGCACACAGTCAGGGTTTGGAACTGTGGCAGACATACCCGTGACTCCACATCTATAGTGACGGTAGTGTGTGACCTCCAAGGGATGTGCACGAGTTGACCTTGCAATCATGCAGAGTTGGGGGACATTTGTAGGGCAGACTGACCAAATACTGGCAAATGCAGATGGCCCATGCTTGTAGAACCCTGCCAGGAATAGTGACTGCTGTAGTACACATAACAGTAGGTGCAACAAACCATCATGATAAGGGCATGCACACATATGCACCCACAAAGTGTATGCATCTCAATCAGCATCTGCACAGCTAACATATTTGTTTGACACTGCATTTGATTGTACAGGTCATATGTCCCATAGGTTCATGTAATGTTAACATATGCAGTCATGTGGTCCCATAGCATATCAAGGAAGAGGGCGCCATATCAATAAGGGTGTGTACACTCCCCATAGCCATGGTAAGGTTTGAAGGTTGTCAGTGTAATTGTATTGTACTGGCCATACATGCACCGCTAATGATGAGATCTGTAAATCAGACATCAGGCATTCACAAATGACATCTGTCCACATATACTTCCCAGGTATGTGTCGGACAAACACATAGGGGCTGTGAGCAGCAGAGCAGGCATAACTGACATGGCAATACACATTCAGTAATGGTGTGTACACCTGTAAGGTATGGTGCACAGTACATGCCAGGGTACCAAACAGGTACACAGCAATACTGTGTACATAGGTGCAGTGTGTTCCAGGGGGAGGAGCATCACCTACTAACACAACCCATGCATCCCAGAGATGTCTAATGTTGCTAGCAGGGATTGACTATAACTGCACTGCAAGCTGTTGAGTGCCATATGTCATGCATCTTGACAGATGAGTAATAGGAGGTCTATGTGTAATATCTTCGTGCAACTTCACCTGTAAGTGTGTGTGTGCATGTGGGGGTAGGGTAGGGGTTATTTTGTCTGTAAGTGCAATCTGGTGGAGTGGAGGGGGGATGATGTATGTAGGATGTGTGTGTGTGTATGTGTGTGTGTGTGTTTGTGTCCATGTATGCACATGTGTGAGTGTGGGGTTGTTCATACCTCTTGACTTCCCTTTGAAATTGTGCAGTACATGGACATGGACAGACACATGAGACACCAGGAATACTTGTCTGACATGTATTTTCAGGGCAGCTAATAGTATAATAAGGTCTGTAGCATGGAACATGCATTGGGAGGGAAACTAAACACCAGGGATACTGTTATAATTGCAGTCAGCAGAAAGGTGAAAGGCTACCCATGTATGCAACAATACAGATGCAGTGGGGAATTACTAGACAACACCAGAGAGTGTTTCCAAATATTACTGTAGTCCACATAAAAAGTTAATAGAGCAACAGATCTTGCATCTACTGAACAATAGTTACATATGAACTCCAGTGCGTGACATTATTGAGTGATTGTAGTAGCCCCAAATATATGGGGGCCATGCTCAAGATGTCTGGACAAACCCAGGGTGAACACTGGATGACAGCAGTGAGTCTTTGAAAAAACAATTCCAATCAAGTCAAAGAGGTAATGGAGTAATAGGTCATGTTTTGTGATCACTTGTGTAGGCAATTAGAAGAATGATACATTAATGATTGGTATTAATGACTATAAGTTTCCAAGACTGATGCAAGATGGGGAACTTAAGAGAATAAACTAGGGACAGTCTGTAAACTCAGAGACAGGTAAGTATTATAGTGGAAAGTCAGGGTGTGTAGTTGTGTGTGTGTGTGTGTGTGTGTGTGTGTGTGTGTGCGTGTGTGTGTATGTGTGTACTGTTAAGCAATGACATACAGGTCTTAAAATACATTTCTTGTTTTCCCCTCACAGGTGGCGAGGTGGGTCAGGGTCCCTCCTGCAAGCAATCTGATGTTGGCATCCATACAGACACTGAAAATGATGATAGATGTATTGAGGCACAGGTGGGGTTGTCAGAGGCCAAAACTGTGCCATTGTTTGACATCCTGTTGTTATCCACCCCATCTCTGCACACAGTCACAGTGCCTATGCATACCGCATCACCAGTGGCCATAGTAGAGGGACAGTTGCTGGTTGGTGGCAGTGAATAGGACAGTGTGGTATCTATGGCATGTGTCTGGACACAGCAGCCATAGCCAGATGTCCGGCAGGGTACCATATAGGCAGATGTACAGGGGTGTTCATTGGAGGGCTGCTGGTCATTGTGCCTCTGGCAGAAGTGCCACATCTGGTACCACCAGACACATGTTTCGGGCTGTAATGGGGGCACAGGCACATATGGAATGGGTCACCAGACAGGCTCTGAGGCTGCAGAGGGCTACTGTTTCAGCTGTTACTGACATCATCCATGATCTTGGAAGGTGCCCTCCATTATTATATAGAGGTCATGGATAGATGGTGGGATGAGATGCTGGGACTCCTCGACTGAATTGTCCATGTTCGAACATGTGGTGAGAGTGGTGTGACAGCCACGTGGACGTAGGCCAGCAAAACCAACAGCTGGAGGTTGACGTGGACGTGCAAGGACACCAAGCCACTCCCATTGTGGCAGTACCAGCCCCAGCACTGCAGGGGGGTGCTGCCCACACCACACCACAGCAGGCTACGTGCACATGGCCCTGACCAGTCCCAGTAGGGACCTGGTTCCAGCAGACATATGTCATCATCACGGGAGGGTATCATATCATGGCTTGTACCTGGATGTGCCTGTGGAACCCCTGTCAGGCACAGTTCTCATGTCTGTGGGCAGATGCGGTGAACTGCACACCCTGCCAGTTATGGTCTGCAGCTGTCCAACAAATGCCTACATAGGGCAGCCACATGGCAGAACTGTGTACATGCATACTCACACACAATACAAACGCAGCTAGGGAAACCCCATACCTACACACACCACATCACCACGGCCATATCAATAATTAAAACCCCTCACTCACACACATGGTGTCAAATGTATGGCTCAGCCTAGGTCTCCAGCAAACCAACAACACACCCTGTGCATATGATGATACCTTTGCCACATCCCTGTCATCCATAACATCGATGCTGAGACAGGCTAATATGGTTCTGACACACACGTTGACTGTACTAAGGTGTACCAATGTACTGCTATGTAACATGTTGTCAACAGTTATGTTTAATGCTTACATGTCATGAAGTGTAGCTGTCCAACCATGATGCATTATAGCTGTTATTAACACTGAGTGATTGTGGTCTCCATAATGTAATCCGTTTGTGTTGTAGGTGTCCATGTGTCAGCAGGAGGATGGTCTGCTGTGGTATCCTACAAGGGATATGATACTGTGGTGACACCTTGGCTGTGCCATATCCTGGATACAGGTGAACACATGTCACAGGTCTGTATAACAGTTTTTACCTGTGCCACATGGCTGATAGGTCTGGGGGTGGTGTATACAGGTGAGTGCATGGTGGATGCAGCCCTTCTACAGTGGACAATGGTAAGTGTACTGGGTGGTACATACCACATGTTTGTGTATAACACCCACAGAGGCTTTGGTGTTGATGCAATACTGTAGACATGCATGTATGTACCTGTGCAAGGAACCAGTTGTAGCCTATGTAATTCCACTAAGCCAAAATAGGCACAACAACACATTGGGGAATAAGCAGTCTGCTAGTTTAATGTCATTGATTATGGTACTGGCAAGGCATATAGGTTCATAGGTTCATAGGTAGGTACTAGGCTATTGGCCCAAGGGCCTAAGTAAGCCTACCCAACAAAGTTCCCTGGCATACGCCAACCCAAGAAAGTTAATTTTCTGTGCCCCTGTCGAGCAGAGCCACAGAAGTGATCCCCGGGCTGTATTTCCTATTTCCCATTCACTCATCAAAATTTTTCTTGAAGAGTGTTAA